>NW_026968321.1:0-104100 GCF_028390025.1 Pseudophryne corroboree
GCCAGGACGTGAGGCCTACCTAGACTTTAGATCTGAATTCGAATGTACTTGTGAACTAACTTAATTTCCTACTTCTAAATTCATTCCTAAATTCAATACTTACATTAATCCTGTAGTTGGACATTTTGGACTTTCGATTGTGGGCATTGTTTTGTGCCCAGATCAGCAGCAGGTGGTGTGCATTTGTTGGGAAAGGCATCGAAGACCTCCGATATGCTGCATCTCCTGATGTGTGTCTCCCTCAAGTGGCCTGTCAGCAAATGCATGCTAGACACCCCATTCCAAGCTGAGTGTGACATCACGGAACATGCATCATAGAACAGGCATGCTAGAACCTGGGTCTTCAACCTGCAACCCTCCAGCTGAGGTGGAACTACACATCCCAGCATGCCCTGCCTCAGTTTTAGCATACCTTAATAGCAAAACTGTGGCAGGGCATGCTGGGATGTGTAGTTTCACAGCAGCTGGAGGGCCACAGGATGAAGACCCAAGCCGCAGGTACATTGAATGCTAGCAAGCTGAATGTTTAAATTCTTTTTGTTCCACAGCATTCCAATGCGGAAGATTCCATGGAACCAGAGATCCTTCCATTGAGAAGGACATGCTGCCTGGATGACTGCACTGTGCAAATTAAATCACGGAGCCAGTTGGCTTGTGGGTGGCTCTGGTGACTGAGTGGTTGAGTGGGCGGTGTGTCGGAGGTGGAGCACATGCAAATGATTGTGTATCATCCAGCTAGTGAGAGAGAAAACTCACGTAGGAGTGTGCCTGCTTGTCAGTGGGTTATGCACCTTGCCAGACGTCAAATCTACATGGAGCAGCTGGAGGGGACAAGAGCAGGTTTGCAAAATATAGATAGAAGAGCATATATGCTGGCGCATTCTCCATGATTGTGTCAGCTTATGTTTTGGTGCACTGCACTTTCCTCCACCCCATTTCAGCCTACAGCTAATTTTTAGCCGTTTTGGTTAAGATCAAGTGTAGTCGCTTCTCAGCCTTTTGGTTGTGATCTTGTATCATGGTTGAAGGGTCTTATGGAGGGTTTGTTTTCTTCATTGGCGAAAGGCCGAAGATATTCCAGAATGGAAGGCTTGGGAACACTATCCGTTTTTCAGTTGTGGAAAAGCAGAAAGTCCGGATTGGATTACATTCTATAGTAAAGGATATCTTTCTATTTATTGACCCTCCCCTTATATGTGTCTGTCTTTCAACAAAGCTCCTGGCTTTTGATTCCCTCACCCTCTTACACTCCACACCCATAGCCTTATTAACTGTTGTATTATTGTATAGTTTAAATGTATAGTGCAGTTCATGATTTATAGTGTAGGCTGGCCTGTGCTGTAGTTCTTGAATGTACTATACCGTCAGCATTTGTATTGTGTTTTGGCTGTGCTGCAACACAGTACTTATGTGTGTAATGTTTATGTATGTTTTTTTGCTTCTTTATGTCAATAAAGACTGCTTTTTCAATCCAATATCTGAAAACAATCAATGTTTATCTTTGATGGCAATAGAAGTGGTATGATATTTGCTGCTTTTGAAAGCCAATATCTGATATGTCCCCTATCTGGGAACCGTATATTAAATGCCTTTTCAGAAAAGGGAGATGGGAGAAGAGCTTTCAGTACTTGTAGGACCGATGCATATTTCCTACTCTAGCCTCCAAAAATAGATTCAGTTGCATTTTCCAGCGTGTTTTGGATGCGCCTTTGCAAATGTCTTACATCGACAAACTTATTTAGTACTATTTTGCAAATAGGGTTACATTGTCGCAACATTGTGTTCCCTAATTGCTTGATTTTTTAAATGCAACAATTGATAAAGACACCTGAAAACTGCTCTGTGGAGTCTTATTTTGTGTCTACTTCTTATCTACATTTAATTCCCTACCTCTAATCAAGGCATTTTTAAATGCTGGGGGCTGCCAGGACGTGAGGCCTACCTAGACTTTAGATCTGAATTCGAATGTACTTGTGAACTAATTTAATTTCCTACTTCTAAATTCATTCCTAAATTCAATACTTACATTAATCCTGTAGTTGGACATTTTGGACTTTCGATTGTGGGCATTGTTTTGTGCCCAGATCAGCAGCAGGTGGTGTGCATTTGTTGGAAAGGCATCGAAGACCTCCGATATGCTGCATCTCCTGATGTGTGTCTCCCTCAAGTGGCTGTCAGCAAATGCATGCTAGACACCCCATTCCAAGCTGAGTGTGACATCACGGAACATGCATCATAGAACAGGCATGCTAGAACATGGTTCTTCAACCTGCAACCCTCCAGCTGAGGTGGAACTACACATCCCAGCATGCCCTGCCTCAGTTTTAGCATACCTTAATAGCAAAACTGTGGCAGGGCATGCTGGGATGTGTAATTTCACAGCAGCTGGAGGGCCACAGGATGAAGACCCAAGCCGCAGTTACATTGAATGCTAGCAAGCTGAATGTTTAAATTCTTTTTGTTCCACAGCATTCCAATGCGGAAGATTCCATGGAACCAGAGATCCTTCCATTGAGAAGGACATGCTGCCTGGATGACTGCACTGTGCAAATTAAATCACGGAGCCAGTTGGCTTGTGGGTGGCTCTGGTGACTGAGTGGTTGGGTGGGCGGTGTGTCGGAGGTGGAGCACATGCAAATTATTGTGTATCATCCAGCTAGTGAGAGAGAAAACTCATGTAGGAGTGTGCCTGCTTGTCAGTGGGTTATGCACCTTGCCAGACGTCAAATCTACATGGAGCAGCTGGAGGGGACAAGAGCAGGTTTGCAAAATATAGATAGAAGAGCATGTATGCTGGCGCATTCTCCATGATTGTGTCAGCTTATGTTTTGGTGCACTGCACTTTCCTCCACCTCATTTCAGCCTACAGCTAATTTTTAGCTGTTTTGGTTAAGATCAAGTGTAGTCACTTCTCGGCCTTTTGGTTGTGATCTTGTATCATGGTTGAAGGGTCTGCTGGAGGGATTGTTTTCTTCATTGGTGAAAGACCGAAGATATTCCAGGATGGAAGGCTTGGGAACACTATCCGTTTTTTAGTTGTGGAAGAGCAGAAAGACCGGATTGGATTACATTCTATAGTAAAGGATATCTTTCTATTTATTGACCCTCCCCTTATATGTGTCTGTCTTTCAACAAAGCTCCTGGCTTGTGATTACCTCACGCTCTTACACTTCACACCCATAGCCTTATTAACTGTTGTATTATTGTATAGTTTAAATGTATAGTGCAGTTCATGATTTATAGTGTAGGCTGGCCTGTGCTGTAGTTCTTGAATATACTATACCGTCAGCATTTGTATTGTGTTTTGGCTGTGCTGCAACACGGTACTTATGTGTGTAATGTTTATGTATGTTTTTTTGCTTCTTTATGTCAATAAAGACTGCTTTTTCAATCCAATATCTGAAAACAATCAATGTTTATCTTTGATGGCAATAGAAGTGGTATGATATTTGCTGCTTTTGAAAGCCAATATCTGATATGTTCCCTATCTGGGGACCATATATTAAATGGCTTTTCAGAAAAGGGAGATCGGAGAAGAGCTTTCAGTACTTGTAGGACCGATGCATATTTCTATTCTAGCCTCCAAAAACAGATTCAGTTGCATTTTCCAGCGTGTTTTGGATGCGCCTTTGCAAATGTCTTACATCGACAAACTTATTTAGTACTATTTTGCAAATAGGGTTACATTGTCGCAACATTGTGTTCCCTAATTGCTTGATTTTTTAAATGCAACAATTGATAAAGACACCTGAAAACTGCTCTGTGGAGTCTTATTTTGTGTCTACTTCTTATCTACATTTAATTCCCTACCTCTAATCAAGGCATTTTTAAATGCTGGGGGCTGCCAGGACGTGAGGCCTACCTAGACTTTAGATCTGAATTCGAATTTACTTGTGAACTAACTTAATTTCCTACTTCTAAATTCATTCCTAAATTCAATACTTACATTAATCCTGTAGTTGGACATTTTGGACTTTCGATTGTGGGCATTGTTTTGTGCCCAGATCAGCAGCAGGTGGTGTGCATTTGTTGGAAAGGCATCGAAGACCTCCGATATGCTGCATCTCCTGATGTGTGTCTCCCTCAAGTGGCTGTCAGCAAATGCATGCTAGACACCCCATTCCAAGCTGAGTGTGACATCACGGAACATGCATCATAGAACAGGCATGCTAGAACCTGGGTCTTCAACCTGCAACCCTCCAGCTGAGGTGGAACTACACATCCCAGCATGCCCTGCCTCAGTTTTAGCATACCTTAATAGCAAAACTGTGGCAGGGCATGCTGGGATGTGTAGTTTCACAGCAGCTGGTGGGCCACAGGATGAAGACCCAAGCTGCAGGTACATTGAATGCTAGCAAGCTGAATGTTTAAATCCTTTTTGTTCCACAGCATTCCAATGCGGAAGATTCCATGGAACCAGAGATCCTTCCATTGAGAAGGACATGCTGCCTGGATGACTGCACTGTGCAAATTAAATCACGGAGCCAGTTGGCTTGTGGGTGGCTCTGGTGACTGAGAGGTTGGGTGGGCGGTGTGTCGGAGGTGGAGCACATGCAAATGATTGTGTATCATCCAGCTAGTGAGAGAGAAAACTCATGTAGGAGTGTGCCTGCTTGTCAGTGGGTTATGCACCTTGCCAGACGTCAAATCTACATGGAGCAGCTGGAGGGGACAAGAGCAGGTTTGCAAAATATAGATAGAAGAGCATGTATGCTGGCGCATTCTCCATGATTGTGTCAGCTTATGTTTTGGTGCACTGCACTTTCCTCCACCTCATTTCAGCCTACAGCTAATTTTTAGCTGTTTTGGTTAAGATCAAGTGTAGTCACTTCTCGGCCTTTTGGTTGTGATCTTGTATCATGGTTGAAGGGTCTGCTGGAGGGATTGTTTTCTTCATTGGTGAAAGACCGAAGATATTCCAGGATGGAAGGCTTGGGAACACTATCCGTTTTTTAGTTGTGGAAGAGCAGAAAGACCGGATTGGATTACATTCTATAGTAAAGGATATCTTTCTATTTATTGACCCTCCCCTTATATGTGTCTGTCTTTCAACAAAGCTCCTGGCTTGTGATTACCTCACGCTCTTACACTTCACACCCATAGCCTTATTAACTGTTGTATTATTGTATAGTTTAAATGTATAGTGCAGTTCATGATTTATAGTGTAGGCTGGCCTGTGCTGTAGTTCTTGAATGTACTATACCGTCAGCATTTGTATTGTGTTTTGGCTGTGCTGCAACACGGTACTTATGTGTGTAATGTTTATGTATGTTTTTTGCTTCTTTATGTCAATAAAGACTGCTTTTTCAATCCAATATCTGAAAACAATCAATGTTTATCTTTGATGGCAATAGAAGTGGTATGATATTTGCTGCTTTTGAAAGCCAATATCTGATATGTCCCCTATCTGGGAACCATATATTAAATGGCTTTTCAGAAAAGGGAGATCGGAGAAGAGCTTTCAGTACTTGTAGGACCGATGCATATTTCCTATTCTAGCCTCCAAAAACAGATTCAGTTGCATTTTCCAGCGTGTTTTGGATGCGCCTTTGCAAATGTCTTATATCGACAAACTTATTTAGTACTATTTTGCAAATAGGGTTACATTGTCGCAACATTGTGTTCCCTAATTGCTTGATTTTTTAAATGCAACAATTGATAAAGACACCTGAAAACTGCTCTGTGGAGTCTTATTTTGTGTCTACTTCTTATCTACATTTAATTCCCTACCTCTAATCAAGGCATTTTTAAATGCTGGGAGCTGCCAGGACGTGAGGCCTACCTAGACTTTAGATCTGAATTCGAATGTACTTGTGAACTAACTTAATTTCCTACTTCTAAATTCATTCCTAAATTCAATACTTACATTAATCCTGTAGTTGGACATTTTGGACTTTCGATTGTGGGCATTGTTTTGTGCCCAGATCAGCAGCAGGTGGTGTGCATTTGTTGGAAAGGCATCGAAGACCTCCGATATGCTGCATCTCCTGATGTGTGTCTCCCTCAAGTGGCTGTCAGCAAATGCATGCTAGACACCCCATTCCAAGCTGAGTGTGACATCACGGAACATGCATCATAGAACAGGCATGCTAGAACCTGGGTCTTCAACCTGCAACCCTCCAGCTGAGGTGGAACTACACATCCCAGCATGCCCTGCCTCAGTTTTAGCATACCTTAATAGCAAAACTGTGGCAGGGCATGCTGGGATGTGTAGTTTCACAGCAGCTGGAGGGCCACAGGATGAAGACCCAAGCCGCAGGTACATTGAATGCTAGCAAGCTGAATGTTTAAATTCTTTTTGTTCCACAGCATTCCAATGCGGAAGATTCCATGGAACCAGAGATCCTTCCATTGAGAAGGACATGCTGCCTGGATGACTGCACTGTGCAAATTAAATCACGGAGCCAGTTGGCTTGTGGGTGGCTCTGGTGACTGAGTGGTTGAGTGGGCGGTGTGTCGGAGGTGGAGCACATGCAAATGATTGTGTATCATCCAGCTAGTGAGAGAGAAAACTCACGTAGGAGTGTGCCTGCTTGTCAGTGGGTTATGCACCTTGCCAGACGTCAAATCTACATGGAGCAGCTGGAGGGGACAAGAGCAGGTTTGCAAAATATAGATAGAAGAGCATATATGCTGGCGCATTCTCCATGATTGTGTCAGCTTATGTTTTGGTGCACTGCACTTTCCTCCACCCCATTTCAGCCTACAGCTAATTTTTAGCCGTTTTGGTTAAGATCAAGTGTAGTCGCTTCTCAGCCTTTTGGTTGTGATCTTGTATCATGGTTGAAGGGTCTTATGGAGGGTTTGTTTTCTTCATTGGCGAAAGGCCGAAGATATTCCAGAATGGAAGGCTTGGGAACACTATCCGTTTTTCAGTTGTGGAAAAGCAGAAAGTCCGGATTGGATTACATTCTATAGTAAAGGATATCTTTCTATTTATTGACCCTCCCCTTATATGTGTCTGTCTTTCAACAAAGCTCCTGGCTTTTGATTCCCTCACCCTCTTACACTCCACACCCATAGCCTTATTAACTGTTGTATTATTGTATAGTTTAAATGTATAGTGCAGTTCATGATTTATAGTGTAGGCTGGCCTGTGCTGTAGTTCTTGAATGTACTATACCGTCAGCATTTGTATTGTGTTTTGGCTGTGCTGCAACACAGTACTTATGTGTGTAATGTTTATGTATGTTTTTTTGCTTCTTTATGTCAATAAAGACTGCTTTTTCAATCCAATATCTGAAAACAATCAATGTTTATCTTTGATGGCAATAGAAGTGGTATGATATTTGCTGCTTTTGAAAGCCAATATCTGATATGTCCCCTATCTGGGAACCGTATATTAAATGCCTTTTCAGAAAAGGGAGATGGGAGAAGAGCTTTCAGTACTTGTAGGACCGATGCATATTTCCTACTCTAGCCTCCAAAAATAGATTCAGTTGCATTTTCCAGCGTGTTTTGGATGCGCCTTTGCAAATGTCTTACATCGACAAACTTATTTAGTACTATTTTGCAAATAGGGTTACATTGTCGCAACATTGTGTTCCCTAATTGCTTGATTTTTTAAATGCAACAATTGATAAAGACACCTGAAAACTGCTCTGTGGAGTCTTATTTTGTGTCTACTTCTTATCTACATTTAATTCCCTACCTCTAATCAAGGCATTTTTAAATGCTGGGGGCTGCCAGGACGTGAGGCCTACCTAGACTTTAGATCTGAATTCGAATGTACTTGTGAACTAATTTAATTTCCTACTTCTAAATTCATTCCTAAATTCAATACTTACATTAATCCTGTAGTTGGACATTTTGGACTTTCGATTGTGGGCATTGTTTTGTGCCCAGATCAGCAGCAGGTGGTGTGCATTTGTTGGAAAGGCATCGAAGACCTCCGATATGCTGCATCTCCTGATGTGTGTCTCCCTCAAGTGGCTGTCAGCAAATGCATGCTAGACACCCCATTCCAAGCTGAGTGTGACATCACGGAACATGCATCATAGAACAGGCATGCTAGAACATGGTTCTTCAACCTGCAACCCTCCAGCTGAGGTGGAACTACACATCCCAGCATGCCCTGCCTCAGTTTTAGCATACCTTAATAGCAAAACTGTGGCAGGGCATGCTGGGATGTGTAATTTCACAGCAGCTGGAGGGCCACAGGATGAAGACCCAAGCCGCAGTTACATTGAATGCTAGCAAGCTGAATGTTTAAATTATTTTTGTTCCACAGCATTCCAATGCGGAAGATTCCATGGAACCAGAGATCCTTCCATTGAGAAGGACATGCTGCCTGGATGACTGCACTGTGCAAATTAAATCACGGAGCCAGTTGGCTTGTGGGTGGCTCTGGTGACTGAGTGGTTGGGTGGGCGGTGTGTCGGAGGTGGAGCACATGCAAATTATTGTGTATCATCCAGCTAGTGAGAGAGAAAACTCATGTAGGAGTGTGCCTGCTTGTCAGTGGGTTATGCACCTTGCCAGACGTCAAATCTACATGGAGCAGCTGGAGGGGACAAGAGCAGGTTTGCAAAATATAGATAGAAGAGCATGTATGCTGGCGCATTCTCCATGATTGTGTCAGCTTATGTTTTGGTGCACTGCACTTTCCTCCACCTCATTTCAGCCTACAGCTAATTTTTAGCTGTTTTGGTTAAGATCAAGTGTAGTCACTTCTCGGCCTTTTGGTTGTGATCTTGTATCATGGTTGAAGGGTCTGCTGGAGGGATTGTTTTCTTCATTGGTGAAAGACCGAAGATATTCCAGGATGGAAGGCTTGGGAACACTATCCGTTTTTTAGTTGTGGAAGAGCAGAAAGACCGGATTGGATTACATTCTATAGTAAAGGATATCTTTCTATTTATTGACCCTCCCCTTATATGTGTCTGTCTTTCAACAAAGCTCCTGGCTTGTGATTACCTCACGCTCTTACACTTCACACCCATAGCCTTATTAACTGTTGTATTATTGTATAGTTTAAATGTATAGTGCAGTTCATGATTTATAGTGTAGGCTGGCCTGTGCTGTAGTTCTTGAATATACTATACCGTCAGCATTTGTATTGTGTTTTGGCTGTGCTGCAACACGGTACTTATGTGTGTAATGTTTATGTATGTTTTTTTGCTTCTTTATGTCAATAAAGACTGCTTTTTCAATCCAATATCTGAAAACAATCAATGTTTATCTTTGATGGCAATAGAAGTGGTATGATATTTGCTGCTTTTGAAAGCCAATATCTGATATGTTCCCTATCTGGGGACCATATATTAAATGGCTTTTCAGAAAAGGGAGATCGGAGAAGAGCTTTCAGTACTTGTAGGACCGATGCATATTTCTATTCTAGCCTCCAAAAACAGATTCAGTTGCATTTTCCAGCGTGTTTTGGATGCGCCTTTGCAAATGTCTTACATCGACAAACTTATTTAGTACTATTTTGCAAATAGGGTTACATTGTCGCAACATTGTGTTCCCTAATTGCTTGATTTTTTAAATGCAACAATTGATAAAGACACCTGAAAACTGCTCTGTGGAGTCTTATTTTGTGTCTACTTCTTATCTACATTTAATTCCCTACCTCTAATCAAGGCATTTTTAAATGCTGGGGGCTGCCAGGACGTGAGGCCTACCTAGACTTTAGATCTGAATTCGAATTTACTTGTGAACTAACTTAATTTCCTACTTCTAAATTCATTCCTAAATTCAATACTTACATTAATCCTGTAGTTGGACATTTTGGACTTTCGATTGTGGGCATTGTTTTGTGCCCAGATCAGCAGCAGGTGGTGTGCATTTGTTGGAAAGGCATCGAAGACCTCCGATATGCTGCATCTCCTGATGTGTGTCTCCCTCAAGTGGCTGTCAGCAAATGCATGCTAGACACCCCATTCCAAGCTGAGTGTGACATCACGGAACATGCATCATAGAACAGGCATGCTAGAACCTGGGTCTTCAACCTGCAACCCTCCAGCTGAGGTGGAACTACACATCCCAGCATGCCCTGCCTCAGTTTTAGCATACCTTAATAGCAAAACTGTGGCAGGGCATGCTGGGATGTGTAGTTTCACAGCAGCTGGTGGGCCACAGGATGAAGACCCAAGCTGCAGGTACATTGAATGCTAGCAAGCTGAATGTTTAAATCCTTTTTGTTCCACAGCATTCCAATGCGGAAGATTCCATGGAACCAGAGATCCTTCCATTGAGAAGGACATGCTGCCTGGATGACTGCACTGTGCAAATTAAATCACGGAGCCAGTTGGCTTGTGGGTGGCTCTGGTGACTGAGAGGTTGGGTGGGCGGTGTGTCGGAGGTGGAGCACATGCAAATGATTGTGTATCATCCAGCTAGTGAGAGAGAAAACTCATGTAGGAGTGTGCCTGCTTGTCAGTGGGTTATGCACCTTGCCAGACGTCAAATCTACATGGAGCAGCTGGAGGGGACAAGAGCAGGTTTGCAAAATATAGATAGAAGAGCATGTATGCTGGCGCATTCTCCATGATTGTGTCAGCTTATGTTTTGGTGCACTGCACTTTCCTCCACCTCATTTCAGCCTACAGCTAATTTTTAGCTGTTTTGGTTAAGATCAAGTGTAGTCACTTCTCGGCCTTTTGGTTGTGATCTTGTATCATGGTTGAAGGGTCTGCTGGAGGGATTGTTTTCTTCATTGGTGAAAGACCGAAGATATTCCAGGATGGAAGGCTTGGGAACACTATCCGTTTTTTAGTTGTGGAAGAGCAGAAAGACCGGATTGGATTACATTCTATAGTAAAGGATATCTTTCTATTTATTGACCCTCCCCTTATATGTGTCTGTCTTTCAACAAAGCTCCTGGCTTGTGATTACCTCACGCTCTTACACTTCACACCCATAGCCTTATTAACTGTTGTATTATTGTATAGTTTAAATGTATAGTGCAGTTCATGATTTATAGTGTAGGCTGGCCTGTGCTGTAGTTCTTGAATGTACTATACCGTCAGCATTTGTATTGTGTTTTGGCTGTGCTGCAACACGGTACTTATGTGTGTAATGTTTATGTATGTTTTTTGCTTCTTTATGTCAATAAAGACTGCTTTTTCAATCCAATATCTGAAAACAATCAATGTTTATCTTTGATGGCAATAGAAGTGGTATGATATTTGCTGCTTTTGAAAGCCAATATCTGATATGTCCCCTATCTGGGAACCATATATTAAATGGCTTTTCAGAAAAGGGAGATCGGAGAAGAGCTTTCAGTACTTGTAGGACCGATGCATATTTCCTATTCTAGCCTCCAAAAACAGATTCAGTTGCATTTTCCAGCGTGTTTTGGATGCGCCTTTGCAAATGTCTTATATCGACAAACTTATTTAGTACTATTTTGCAAATAGGGTTACATTGTCGCAACATTGTGTTCCCTAATTGCTTGATTTTTTAAATGCAACAATTGATAAAGACACCTGAAAACTGCTCTGTGGAGTCTTATTTTGTGTCTACTTCTTATCTACATTTAATTCCCTACCTCTAATCAAGGCATTTTTAAATGCTGGGAGCTGCCAGGACGTGAGGCCTACCTAGACTTTAGATCTGAATTCGAATGTACTTGTGAACTAACTTAATTTCCTACTTCTAAATTCATTCCTAAATTCAATACTTACATTAATCCTGTAGTTGGACATTTTGGACTTTCGATTGTGGGCATTGTTTTGTGCCCAGATCAGCAGCAGGTGGTGTGCATTTGTTGGAAAGGCATCGAAGACCTCCGATATGCTGCATCTCCTGATGTGTGTCTCCCTCAAGTGGCTGTCAGCAAATGCATGCTAGACACCCCATTCCAAGCTGAGTGTGACATCACGGAACATGCATCATAGAACAGGCATGCTAGAACCTGGGTCTTCAACCTGCAACCCTCCAGCTGAGGTGGAACTACACATCCCAGCATGCCCTGCCTCAGTTTTAGCATACCTTAATAGCAAAACTGTGGCAGGGCATGCTGGGATGTGTAGTTTCACAGCAGCTGGAGGGCCACAGGATGAAGACCCAAGCCGCAGGTACATTGAATGCTAGCAAGCTGAATGTTTAAATTCTTTTTGTTCCACAGCATTCCAATGCGGAAGATTCCATGGAACCAGAGATCCTTCCATTGAGAAGGACATGCTGCCTGGATGACTGCACTGTGCAAATTAAATCACGGAGCCAGTTGGCTTGTGGGTGGCTCTGGTGACTGAGTGGTTGAGTGGGCGGTGTGTCGGAGGTGGAGCACATGCAAATGATTGTGTATCATCCAGCTAGTGAGAGAGAAAACTCACGTAGGAGTGTGCCTGCTTGTCAGTGGGTTATGCACCTTGCCAGACGTCAAATCTACATGGAGCAGCTGGAGGGGACAAGAGCAGGTTTGCAAAATATAGATAGAAGAGCATATATGCTGGCGCATTCTCCATGATTGTGTCAGCTTATGTTTTGGTGCACTGCACTTTCCTCCACCCCATTTCAGCCTACAGCTAATTTTTAGCCGTTTTGGTTAAGATCAAGTGTAGTCGCTTCTCAGCCTTTTGGTTGTGATCTTGTATCATGGTTGAAGGGTCTTATGGAGGGTTTGTTTTCTTCATTGGCGAAAGGCCGAAGATATTCCAGAATGGAAGGCTTGGGAACACTATCCGTTTTTCAGTTGTGGAAAAGCAGAAAGTCCGGATTGGATTACATTCTATAGTAAAGGATATCTTTCTATTTATTGACCCTCCCCTTATATGTGTCTGTCTTTCAACAAAGCTCCTGGCTTTTGATTCCCTCACCCTCTTACACTCCACACCCATAGCCTTATTAACTGTTGTATTATTGTATAGTTTAAATGTATAGTGCAGTTCATGATTTATAGTGTAGGCTGGCCTGTGCTGTAGTTCTTGAATGTACTATACCGTCAGCATTTGTATTGTGTTTTGGCTGTGCTGCAACACAGTACTTATGTGTGTAATGTTTATGTATGTTTTTTTGCTTCTTTATGTCAATAAAGACTGCTTTTTCAATCCAATATCTGAAAACAATCAATGTTTATCTTTGATGGCAATAGAAGTGGTATGATATTTGCTGCTTTTGAAAGCCAATATCTGATATGTCCCCTATCTGGGAACCGTATATTAAATGCCTTTTCAGAAAAGGGAGATGGGAGAAGAGCTTTCAGTACTTGTAGGACCGATGCATATTTCCTACTCTAGCCTCCAAAAATAGATTCAGTTGCATTTTCCAGCGTGTTTTGGATGCGCCTTTGCAAATGTCTTACATCGACAAACTTATTTAGTACTATTTTGCAAATAGGGTTACATTGTCGCAACATTGTGTTCCCTAATTGCTTGATTTTTTAAATGCAACAATTGATAAAGACACCTGAAAACTGCTCTGTGGAGTCTTATTTTGTGTCTACTTCTTATCTACATTTAATTCCCTACCTCTAATCAAGGCATTTTTAAATGCTGGGGGCTGCCAGGACGTGAGGCCTACCTAGACTTTAGATCTGAATTCGAATGTACTTGTGAACTAATTTAATTTCCTACTTCTAAATTCATTCCTAAATTCAATACTTACATTAATCCTGTAGTTGGACATTTTGGACTTTCGATTGTGGGCATTGTTTTGTGCCCAGATCAGCAGCAGGTGGTGTGCATTTGTTGGAAAGGCATCGAAGACCTCCGATATGCTGCATCTCCTGATGTGTGTCTCCCTCAAGTGGCTGTCAGCAAATGCATGCTAGACACCCCATTCCAAGCTGAGTGTGACATCACGGAACATGCATCATAGAACAGGCATGCTAGAACATGGTTCTTCAACCTGCAACCCTCCAGCTGAGGTGGAACTACACATCCCAGCATGCCCTGCCTCAGTTTTAGCATACCTTAATAGCAAAACTGTGGCAGGGCATGCTGGGATGTGTAATTTCACAGCAGCTGGAGGGCCACAGGATGAAGACCCAAGCCGCAGTTACATTGAATGCTAGCAAGCTGAATGTTTAAATTCTTTTTGTTCCACAGCATTCCAATGCGGAAGATTCCATGGAACCAGAGATCCTTCCATTGAGAAGGACATGCTGCCTGGATGACTGCACTGTGCAAATTAAATCACGGAGCCAGTTGGCTTGTGGGTGGCTCTGGTGACTGAGTGGTTGGGTGGGCGGTGTGTCGGAGGTGGAGCACATGCAAATTATTGTGTATCATCCAGCTAGTGAGAGAGAAAACTCATGTAGGAGTGTGCCTGCTTGTCAGTGGGTTATGCACCTTGCCAGACGTCAAATCTACATGGAGCAGCTGGAGGGGACAAGAGCAGGTTTGCAAAATATAGATAGAAGAGCATGTATGCTGGCGCATTCTCCATGATTGTGTCAGCTTATGTTTTGGTGCACTGCACTTTCCTCCACCTCATTTCAGCCTACAGCTAATTTTTAGCTGTTTTGGTTAAGATCAAGTGTAGTCACTTCTCGGTCTTTTGGTTGTGATCTTGTATCATGGTTGAAGGGTCTGCTGGAGGGATTGTTTTCTTCATTGGTGAAAGACCGAAGATATTCCAGGATGGAAGGCTTGGGAACACTATCCGTTTTTTAGTTGTGGAAGAGCAGAAAGACCGGATTGGATTACATTCTATAGTAAAGGATATCTTTCTATTTATTGACCCTCCCCTTATATGTGTCTGTCTTTCAACAAAGCTCCTGGCTTGTGATTACCTCACGCTCTTACACTTCACACCCATAGCCTTATTAACTGTTGTATTATTGTATAGTTTAAATGTATAGTGCAGTTCATGATTTATAGTGTAGGCTGGCCTGTGCTGTAGTTCTTGAATATACTATACCGTCAGCATTTGTATTGTGTTTTGGCTGTGCTGCAACACGGTACTTATGTGTGTAATGTTTATGTATGTTTTTTTGCTTCTTTATGTCAATAAAGACTGCTTTTTCAATCCAATATCTGAAAACAATCAATGTTTATCTTTGATGGCAATAGAAGTGGTATGATATTTGCTGCTTTTGAAAGCCAATATCTGATATGTTCCCTATCTGGGGACCATATATTAAATGGCTTTTCAGAAAAGGGAGATCGGAGAAGAGCTTTCAGTACTTGTAGGACCGATGCATATTTCTATTCTAGCCTCCAAAAACAGATTCAGTTGCATTTTCCAGCGTGTTTTGGATGCGCCTTTGCAAATGTCTTACATCGACAAACTTATTTAGTACTATTTTGCATATAGGGTTACATTGTCGCAACATTGTGTTCCCTAATTGCTTGATTTTTTAAATGCAACAATTGATAAAGACACCTGAAAACTGCTCTGTGGAGTCTTATTTTGTGTCTACTTCTTATCTACATTTAATTCCCTACCTCTAATCAAGGCATTTTTAAATGCTGGGGGCTGCCAGGACGTGAGGCCTACCTAGACTTTAGATCTGAATTCGAATTTACTTGTGAACTAACTTAATTTCCTACTTCTAAATTCATTCCTAAATTCAATACTTACATTAATCCTGTAGTTGGACATTTTGGACTTTCGATTGTGGGCATTGTTTTGTGCCCAGATCAGCAGCAGGTGGTGTGCATTTGTTGGAAAGGCATCGAAGACCTCCGATATGCTGCATCTCCTGATGTGTGTCTCCCTCAAGTGGCTGTCAGCAAATGCATGCTAGACACCCCATTCCAAGCTGAGTGTGACATCACGGAACATGCATCATAGAACAGGCATGCTAGAACCTGGGTCTTCAACCTGCAACCCTCCAGCTGAGGTGGAACTACACATCCCAGCATGCCCTGCCTCAGTTTTAGCATACCTTAATAGCAAAACTGTGGCAGGGCATGCTGGGATGTGTAGTTTCACAGCAGCTGGTGGGCCACAGGATGAAGACCCAAGCTGCAGGTACATTGAATGCTAGCAAGCTGAATGTTTAAATCCTTTTTGTTCCACAGCATTCCAATGCGGAAGATTCCATGGAACCAGAGATCCTTCCATTGAGAAGGACATGCTGCCTGGATGACTGCACTGTGCAAATTAAATCACGGAGCCAGTTGGCTTGTGGGTGGCTCTGGTGACTGAGAGGTTGGGTGGGCGGTGTGTCGGAGGTGGAGCACATGCAAATGATTGTGTATCATCCAGCTAGTGAGAGAGAAAACTCATGTAGGAGTGTGCCTGCTTGTCAGTGGGTTATGCACCTTGCCAGACGTCAAATCTACATGGAGCAGCTGGAGGGGACAAGAGCAGGTTTGCAAAATATAGATAGAAGAGCATGTATGCTGGCGCATTCTCCATGATTGTGTCAGCTTATGTTTTGGTGCACTGCACTTTCCTCCACCTCATTTCAGCCTACAGCTAATTTTTAGCTGTTTTGGTTAAGATCAAGTGTAGTCACTTCTCGGCCTTTTGGTTGTGATCTTGTATCATGGTTGAAGGGTCTGCTGGAGGGATTGTTTTCTTCATTGGTGAAAGACCGAAGATATTCCAGGATGGAAGGCTTGGGAACACTATCCGTTTTTTAGTTGTGGAAGAGCAGAAAGACCGGATTGGATTACATTCTATAGTAAAGGATATCTTTCTATTTATTGACCCTCCCCTTATATGTGTCTGTCTTTCAACAAAGCTCCTGGCTTGTGATTACCTCACGCTCTTACACTTCACACCCATAGCCTTATTAACTGTTGTATTATTGTATAGTTTAAATGTATAGTGCAGTTCATGATTTATAGTGTAGGCTGGCCTGTGCTGTAGTTCTTGAATGTACTATACCGTCAGCATTTGTATTGTGTTTTGGCTGTGCTGCAACACGGTACTTATGTGTGTAATGTTTATGTATGTTTTTTGCTTCTTTATGTCAATAAAGACTGCTTTTTCAATCCAATATCTGAAAACAATCAATGTTTATCTTTGATGGCAATAGAAGTGGTATGATATTTGCTGCTTTTGAAAGCCAATATCTGATATGTCCCCTATCTGGGAACCATATATTAAATGGCTTTTCAGAAAAGGGAGATCGGAGAAGAGCTTTCAGTACTTGTAGGACCGATGCATATTTCCTATTCTAGCCTCCAAAAACAGATTCAGTTGCATTTTCCAGCGTGTTTTGGATGCGCCTTTGCAAATGTCTTATATCGACAAACTTATTTAGTACTATTTTGCAAATAGGGTTACATTGTCGCAACATTGTGTTCCCTAATTGCTTGATTTTTTAAATGCAACAATTGATAAAGACACCTGAAAACTGCTCTGTGGAGTCTTATTTTGTGTCTACTTATCTACATTTAATTCCCTACCTCTAATCAAGGCATTTTTAAATGCTGGGAGCTGCCAGGACGTGAGGCCTACCTAGACTTTAGATCTGAATTCGAATGTACTTGTGAACTAACTTAATTTCCTACTTCTAAATTCATTCCTAAATTCAATACTTACATTAATCCTGTAGTTGGACATTTTGGACTTTCGATTGTGGGCATTGTTTTGTGCCCAGATCAGCAGCAGGTGGTGTGCATTTGTTGGAAAGGCATCGAAGACCTCCGATATGCTGCATCTCCTGATGTGTGTCTCCCTCAAGTGGCTGTCAGCAAATGCATGCTAGACACCCCATTCCAAGCTGAGTGTGACATCACGGAACATGCATCATAGAACAGGCATGCTAGAACCTGGGTCTTCAACCTGCAACCCTCCAGCTGAGGTGGAACTACACATCCCAGCATGCCCTGCCTCAGTTTTAGCATACCTTAATAGCAAAACTGTGGCAGGGCATGCTGGGATGTGTAGTTTCACAGCAGCTGGAGGGCCACAGGATGAAGACCCAAGCCGCAGGTACATTGAATGCTAGCAAGCTGAATGTTTAAATTCTTTTTGTTCCACAGCATTCCAATGCGGAAGATTCCATGGAACCAGAGATCCTTCCATTGAGAAGGACATGCTGCCTGGATGACTGCACTGTGCAAATTAAATCACGGAGCCAGTTGGCTTGTGGGTGGCTCTGGTGACTGAGTGGTTGAGTGGGCGGTGTGTCGGAGGTGGAGCACATGCAAATGATTGTGTATCATCCAGCTAGTGAGAGAGAAAACTCACGTAGGAGTGTGCCTGCTTGTCAGTGGGTTATGCACCTTGCCAGACGTCAAATCTACATGGAGCAGCTGGAGGGGACAAGAGCAGGTTTGCAAAATATAGATAGAAGAGCATATATGCTGGCGCATTCTCCATGATTGTGTCAGCTTATGTTTTGGTGCACTGCACTTTCCTCCACCCCATTTCAGCCTACAGCTAATTTTTAGCCGTTTTGGTTAAGATCAAGTGTAGTCGCTTCTCAGCCTTTTGGTTGTGATCTTGTATCATGGTTGAAGGGTCTTATGGAGGGTTTGTTTTCTTCATTGGCGAAAGGCCGAAGATATTCCAGAATGGAAGGCTTGGGAACACTATCCGTTTTTCAGTTGTGGAAAAGCAGAAAGTCCGGATTGGATTACATTCTATAGTAAAGGATATCTTTCTATTTATTGACCCTCCCCTTATATGTGTCTGTCTTTCAACAAAGCTCCTGGCTTTTGATTCCCTCACCCTCTTACACTCCACACCCATAGCCTTATTAACTGTTGTATTATTGTATAGTTTAAATGTATAGTGCAGTTCATGATTTATAGTGTAGGCTGGCCTGTGCTGTAGTTCTTGAATGTACTATACCGTCAGCATTTGTATTGTGTTTTGGCTGTGCTGCAACACAGTACTTATGTGTGTAATGTTTATGTATGTTTTTTTGCTTCTTTATGTCAATAAAGACTGCTTTTTCAATCCAATATCTGAAAACAATCAATGTTTATCTTTGATGGCAATAGAAGTGGTATGATATTTGCTGCTTTTGAAAGCCAATATCTGATATGTCCCCTATCTGGGAACCGTATATTAAATGCCTTTTCAGAAAAGGGAGATGGGAGAAGAGCTTTCAGTACTTGTAGGACCGATGCATATTTCCTACTCTAGCCTCCAAAAATAGATTCAGTTGCATTTTCCAGCGTGTTTTGGATGCGCCTTTGCAAATGTCTTACATCGACAAACTTATTTAGTACTATTTTGCAAATAGGGTTACATTGTCGCAACATTGTGTTCCCTAATTGCTTGATTTTTTAAATGCAACAATTGATAAAGACACCTGAAAACTGCTCTGTGGAGTCTTATTTTGTGTCTACTTCTTATCTACATTTAATTCCCTACCTCTAATCAAGGCATTTTTAAATGCTGGGGGCTGCCAGGACGTGAGGCCTACCTAGACTTTAGATCTGAATTCGAATGTACTTGTGAACTAATTTAATTTCCTACTTCTAAATTCATTCCTAAATTCAATACTTACATTAATCCTGTAGTTGGACATTTTGGACTTTCGATTGTGGGCATTGTTTTGTGCCCAGATCAGCAGCAGGTGGTGTGCATTTGTTGGAAAGGCATCGAAGACCTCCGATATGCTGCATCTCCTGATGTGTGTCTCCCTCAAGTGGCTGTCAGCAAATGCATGCTAGACACCCCATTCCAAGCTGAGTGTGACATCACGGAACATGCATCATAGAACAGGCATGCTAGAACATGGTTCTTCAACCTGCAACCCTCCAGCTGAGGTGGAACTACACATCCCAGCATGCCCTGCCTCAGTTTTAGCATACCTTAATAGCAAAACTGTGGCAGGGCATGCTGGGATGTGTAATTTCACAGCAGCTGGAGGGCCACAGGATGAAGACCCAAGCCGCAGTTACATTGAATGCTAGCAAGCTGAATGTTTAAATTCTTTTTGTTCCACAGCATTCCAATGCGGAAGATTCCATGGAACCAGAGATCCTTCCATTGAGAAGGACATGCTGCCTGGATGACTGCACTGTGCAAATTAAATCACGGAGCCAGTTGGCTTGTGGGTGGCTCTGGTGACTGAGTGGTTGGGTGGGCGGTGTGTCGGAGGTGGAGCACATGCAAATTATTGTGTATCATCCAGCTAGTGAGAGAGAAAACTCATGTAGGAGTGTGCCTGCTTGTCAGTGGGTTATGCACCTTGCCAGACGTCAAATCTACATGGAGCAGCTGGAGGGGACAAGAGCAGGTTTGCAAAATATAGATAGAAGAGCATGTATGCTGGCGCATTCTCCATGATTGTGTCAGCTTATGTTTTGGTGCACTGCACTTTCCTCCACCTCATTTCAGCCTACAGCTAATTTTTAGCTGTTTTGGTTAAGATCAAGTGTAGTCACTTCTCGGCCTTTTGGTTGTGATCTTGTATCATGGTTGAAGGGTCTGCTGGAGGGATTGTTTTCTTCATTGGTGAAAGACCGAAGATATTCCAGGATGGAAGGCTTGGGAACACTATCCGTTTTTTAGTTGTGGAAGAGCAGAAAGACCGGATTGGATTACATTCTATAGTAAAGGATATCTTTCTATTTATTGACCCTCCCCTTATATGTGTCTGTCTTTCAACAAAGCTCCTGGCTTGTGATTACCTCACGCTCTTACACTTCACACCCATAGCCTTATTAACTGTTGTATTATTGTATAGTTTAAATGTATAGTGCAGTTCATGATTTATAGTGTAGGCTGGCCTGTGCTGTAGTTCTTGAATATACTATACCGTCAGCATTTGTATTGTGTTTTGGCTGTGCTGCAACACGGTACTTATGTGTGTAATGTTTATGTATGTTTTTTTGCTTCTTTATGTCAATAAAGACTGCTTTTTCAATCCAATATCTGAAAACAATCAATGTTTATCTTTGATGGCAATAGAAGTGGTATGATATTTGCTGCTTTTGAAAGCCAATATCTGATATGTTCCCTATCTGGGGACCATATATTAAATGGCTTTTCAGAAAAGGGAGATCGGAGAAGAGCTTTCAGTACTTGTAGGACCGATGCATATTTCTATTCTAGCCTCCAAAAACAGATTCAGTTGCATTTTCCAGCGTGTTTTGGATGCGCCTTTGCAAATGTCTTACATCGACAAACTTATTTAGTACTATTTTGCAAATAGGGTTACATTGTCGCAACATTGTGTTCCCTAATTGCTTGATTTTTTAAATGCAACAATTGATAAAGACACCTGAAAACTGCTCTGTGGAGTCTTATTTTGTGTCTACTTCTTATCTACATTTAATTCCCTACCTCTAATCAAGGCATTTTTAAATGCTGGGGGCTGCCAGGACGTGAGGCCTACCTAGACTTTAGATCTGAATTCGAATTTACTTGTGAACTAACTTAATTTCCTACTTCTAAATTCATTCCTAAATTCAATACTTACATTAATCCTGTAGTTGGACATTTTGGACTTTCGATTGTGGGCATTGTTTTGTGCCCAGATCAGCAGCAGGTGGTGTGCATTTGTTGGAAAGGCATCGAAGACCTCCGATATGCTGCATCTCCTGATGTGTGTCTCCCTCAAGTGGCTGTCAGCAAATGCATGCTAGACACCCCATTCCAAGCTGAGTGTGACATCACGGAACATGCATCATAGAACAGGCATGCTAGAACCTGGGTCTTCAACCTGCAACCCTCCAGCTGAGGTGGAACTACACATCCCAGCATGCCCTGCCTCAGTTTTAGCATACCTTAATAGCAAAACTGTGGCAGGGCATGCTGGGATGTGTAGTTTCACAGCAGCTGGTGGGCCACAGGATGAAGACCCAAGCTGCAGGTACATTGAATGCTAGCAAGCTGAATGTTTAAATCCTTTTTGTTCCACAGCATTCCAATGCGGAAGATTCCATGGAACCAGAGATCCTTCCATTGAGAAGGACATGCTGCCTGGATGACTGCACTGTGCAAATTAAATCACGGAGCCAGTTGGCTTGTGGGTGGCTCTGGTGACTGAGAGGTTGGGTGGGCGGTGTGTCGGAGGTGGAGCACATGCAAATGATTGTGTATCATCCAGCTAGTGAGAGAGAAAACTCATGTAGGAGTGTGCCTGCTTGTCAGTGGGTTATGCACCTTGCCAGACGTCAAATCTACATGGAGCAGCTGGAGGGGACAAGAGCAGGTTTGCAAAATATAGATAGAAGAGCATGTATGCTGGCGCATTCTCCATGATTGTGTCAGCTTATGTTTTGGTGCACTGCACTTTCCTCCACCTCATTTCAGCCTACAGCTAATTTTTAGCTGTTTTGGTTAAGATCAAGTGTAGTCACTTCTCGGCCTTTTGGTTGTGATCTTGTATCATGGTTGAAGGGTCTGCTGGAGGGATTGTTTTCTTCATTGGTGAAAGACCGAAGATATTCCAGGATGGAAGGCTTGGGAACACTATCCGTTTTTTAGTTGTGGAAGAGCAGAAAGACCGGATTGGATTACATTCTATAGTAAAGGATATCTTTCTATTTATTGACCCTCCCCTTATATGTGTCTGTCTTTCAACAAAGCTCCTGGCTTGTGATTACCTCACGCTCTTACACTTCACACCCATAGCCTTATTAACTGTTGTATTATTGTATAGTTTAAATGTATAGTGCAGTTCATGATTTATAGTGTAGGCTGGCCTGTGCTGTAGTTCTTGAATGTACTATACCGTCAGCATTTGTATTGTGTTTTGGCTGTGCTGCAACACGGTACTTATGTGTGTAATGTTTATGTATGTTTTTTGCTTCTTTATGTCAATAAAGACTGCTTTTTCAATCCAATATCTGAAAACAATCAATGTTTATCTTTGATGGCAATAGAAGTGGTATGATATTTGCTGCTTTTGAAAGCCAATATCTGATATGTCCCCTATCTGGGAACCATATATTAAATGGCTTTTCAGAAAAGGGAGATCGGAGAAGAGCTTTCAGTACTTGTAGGACCGATGCATATTTCCTATTCTAGCCTCCAAAAACAGATTCAGTTGCATTTTCCAGCGTGTTTTGGATGCGCCTTTGCAAATGTCTTATATCGACAAACTTATTTAGTACTATTTTGCAAATAGGGTTACATTGTCGCAACATTGTGTTCCCTAATTGCTTGATTTTTTAAATGCAACAATTGATAAAGACACCTGAAAACTGCTCTGTGGAGTCTTATTTTGTGTCTACTTCTTATCTACATTTAATTCCCTACCTCTAATCAAGGCATTTTTAAATGCTGGGAGCTGCCAGGACGTGAGGCCTACCTAGACTTTAGATCTGAATTCGAATGTACTTGTGAACTAACTTAATTTCCTACTTCTAAATTCATTCCTAAATTCAATACTTACATTAATCCTGTAGTTGGACATTTTGGACTTTCGATTGTGGGCATTGTTTTGTGCCCAGATCAGCAGCAGGTGGTGTGCATTTGTTGGAAAGGCATCGAAGACCTCCGATATGCTGCATCTCCTGATGTGTGTCTCCCTCAAGTGGCTGTCAGCAAATGCATGCTAGACACCCCATTCCAAGCTGAGTGTGACATCACGGAACATGCATCATAGAACAGGCATGCTAGAACCTGGGTCTTCAACCTGCAACCCTCCAGCTGAGGTGGAACTACACATCCCAGCATGCCCTGCCTCAGTTTTAGCATACCTTAATAGCAAAACTGTGGCAGGGCATGCTGGGATGTGTAGTTTCACAGCAGCTGGAGGGCCACAGGATGAAGACCCAAGCCGCAGGTACATTGAATGCTAGCAAGCTGAATGTTTAAATTCTTTTTGTTCCACAGCATTCCAATGCGGAAGATTCCATGGAACCAGAGATCCTTCCATTGAGAAGGACATGCTGCCTGGATGACTGCACTGTGCAAATTAAATCACGGAGCCAGTTGGCTTGTGGGTGGCTCTGGTGACTGAGTGGTTGAGTGGGCGGTGTGTCGGAGGTGGAGCACATGCAAATGATTGTGTATCATCCAGCTAGTGAGAGAGAAAACTCACGTAGGAGTGTGCCTGCTTGTCAGTGGGTTATGCACCTTGCCAGACGTCAAATCTACATGGAGCAGCTGGAGGGGACAAGAGCAGGTTTGCAAAATATAGATAGAAGAGCATATATGCTGGCGCATTCTCCATGATTGTGTCAGCTTATGTTTTGGTGCACTGCACTTTCCTCCACCCCATTTCAGCCTACAGCTAATTTTTAGCCGTTTTGGTTAAGATCAAGTGTAGTCGCTTCTCAGCCTTTTGGTTGTGATCTTGTATCATGGTTGAAGGGTCTTATGGAGGGTTTGTTTTCTTCATTGGCGAAAGGCCGAAGATATTCCAGAATGGAAGGCTTGGGAACACTATCCGTTTTTCAGTTGTGGAAAAGCAGAAAGTCCGGATTGGATTACATTCTATAGTAAAGGATATCTTTCTATTTATTGACCCTCCCCTTATATGTGTCTGTCTTTCAACAAAGCTCCTGGCTTTTGATTCCCTCACCCTCTTACACTCCACACCCATAGCCTTATTAACTGTTGTATTATTGTATAGTTTAAATGTATAGTGCAGTTCATGATTTATAGTGTAGGCTGGCCTGTGCTGTAGTTCTTGAATGTACTATACCGTCAGCATTTGTATTGTGTTTTGGCTGTGCTGCAACACAGTACTTATGTGTGTAATGTTTATGTATGTTTTTTTGCTTCTTTATGTCAATAAAGACTGCTTTTTCAATCCAATATCTGAAAACAATCAATGTTTATCTTTGATGGCAATAGAAGTGGTATGATATTTGCTGCTTTTGAAAGCCAATATCTGATATGTCCCCTATCTGGGAACCGTATATTAAATGCCTTTTCAGAAAAGGGAGATGGGAGAAGAGCTTTCAGTACTTGTAGGACCGATGCATATTTCCTACTCTAGCCTCCAAAAATAGATTCAGTTGCATTTTCCAGCGTGTTTTGGATGCGCCTTTGCAAATGTCTTACATCGACAAACTTATTTAGTACTATTTTGCAAATAGGGTTACATTGTCGCAACATTGTGTTCCCTAATTGCTTGATTTTTTAAATGCAACAATTGATAAAGACACCTGAAAACTGCTCTGTGGAGTCTTATTTTGTGTCTACTTCTTATCTACATTTAATTCCCTACCTCTAATCAAGGCATTTTTAAATGCTGGGGGCTGCCAGGACGTGAGGCCTACCTAGACTTTAGATCTGAATTCGAATGTACTTGTGAACTAATTTAATTTCCTACTTCTAAATTCATTCCTAAATTCAATACTTACATTAATCCTGTAGTTGGACATTTTGGACTTTCGATTGTGGGCATTGTTTTGTGCCCAGATCAGCAGCAGGTGGTGTGCATTTGTTGGAAAGGCATCGAAGACCTCCGATATGCTGCATCTCCTGATGTGTGTCTCCCTCAAGTGGCTGTCAGCAAATGCATGCTAGACACCCCATTCCAAGCTGAGTGTGACATCACGGAACATGCATCATAGAACAGGCATGCTAGAACATGGTTCTTCAACCTGCAACCCTCCAGCTGAGGTGGAACTACACATCCCAGCATGCCCTGCCTCAGTTTTAGCATACCTTAATAGCAAAACTGTGGCAGGGCATGCTGGGATGTGTAATTTCACAGCAGCTGGAGGGCCACAGGATGAAGACCCAAGCCGCAGTTACATTGAATGCTAGCAAGCTGAATGTTTAAATTCTTTTTGTTCCACAGCATTCCAATGCGGAAGATTCCATGGAACCAGAGATCCTTCCATTGAGAAGGACATGCTGCCTGGATGACTGCACTGTGCAAATTAAATCACGGAGCCAGTTGGCTTGTGGGTGGCTCTGGTGACTGAGTGGTTGGGTGGGCGGTGTGTCGGAGGTGGAGCACATGCAAATTATTGTGTATCATCCAGCTAGTGAGAGAGAAAACTCATGTAGGAGTGTGCCTGCTTGTCAGTGGGTTATGCACCTTGCCAGACGTCAAATCTACATGGAGCAGCTGGAGGGGACAAGAGCAGGTTTGCAAAATATAGATAGAAGAGCATGTATGCTGGCGCATTCTCCATGATTGTGTCAGCTTATGTTTTGGTGCACTGCACTTTCCTCCACCTCATTTCAGCCTACAGCTAATTTTTAGCTGTTTTGGTTAAGATCAAGTGTAGTCACTTCTCGGCCTTTTGGTTGTGATCTTGTATCATGGTTGAAGGGTCTGCTGGAGGGATTGTTTTCTTCATTGGTGAAAGACCGAAGATATTCCAGGATGGAAGGCTTGGGAACACTATCCGTTTTTTAGTTGTGGAAGAGCAGAAAGACCGGATTGGATTACATTCTATAGTAAAGGATATCTTTCTATTTATTGACCCTCCCCTTATATGTGTCTGTCTTTCAACAAAGCTCCTGGCTTGTGATTACCTCACGCTCTTACACTTCACACCCATAGCCTTATTAACTGTTGTATTATTGTATAGTTTAAATGTATAGTGCAGTTCATGATTTATAGTGTAGGCTGGCCTGTGCTGTAGTTCTTGAATATACTATACCGTCAGCATTTGTATTGTGTTTTGGCTGTGCTGCAACACGGTACTTATGTGTGTAATGTTTATGTATGTTTTTTTGCTTCTTTATGTCAATAAAGACTGCTTTTTCAATCCAATATCTGAAAACAATCAATGTTTATCTTTGATGGCAATAGAAGTGGTATGATATTTGCTGCTTTTGAAAGCCAATATCTGATATGTTCCCTATCTGGGGACCATATATTAAATGGCTTTTCAGAAAAGGGAGATCGGAGAAGAGCTTTCAGTACTTGTAGGACCGATGCATATTTCTATTCTAGCCTCCAAAAACAGATTCAGTTGCATTTTCCAGCGTGTTTTGGATGCGCCTTTGCAAATGTCTTACATCGACAAACTTATTTAGTACTATTTTGCAAATAGGGTTACATTGTCGCAACATTGTGTTCCCTAATTGCTTGATTTTTTAAATGCAACAATTGATAAAGACACCTGAAAACTGCTCTGTGGAGTCTTATTTTGTGTCTACTTCTTATCTACATTTAATTCCCTACCTCTAATCAAGGCATTTTTAAATGCTGGGGGCTGCCAGGACGTGAGGCCTACCTAGACTTTAGATCTGAATTCGAATTTACTTGTGAACTAACTTAATTTCCTACTTCTAAATTCATTCCTAAATTCAATACTTACATTAATCCTGTAGTTGGACATTTTGGACTTTCGATTGTGGGCATTGTTTTGTGCCCAGATCAGCAGCAGGTGGTGTGCATTTGTTGGAAAGGCATCGAAGACCTCCGATATGCTGCATCTCCTGATGTGTGTCTCCCTCAAGTGGCTGTCAGCAAATGCATGCTAGACACCCCATTCCAAGCTGAGTGTGACATCACGGAACATGCATCATAGAACAGGCATGCTAGAACCTGGGTCTTCAACCTGCAACCCTCCAGCTGAGGTGGAACTACACATCCCAGCATGCCCTGCCTCAGTTTTAGCATACCTTAATAGCAAAACTGTGGCAGGGCATGCTGGGATGTGTAGTTTCACAGCAGCTGGTGGGCCACAGGATGAAGACCCAAGCTGCAGGTACATTGAATGCTAGCAAGCTGAATGTTTAAATCCTTTTTGTTCCACAGCATTCCAATGCGGAAGATTCCATGGAACCAGAGATCCTTCCATTGAGAAGGACATGCTGCCTGGATGACTGCACTGTGCAAATTAAATCACGGAGCCAGTTGGCTTGTGGGTGGCTCTGGTGACTGAGAGGTTGGGTGGGCGGTGTGTCGGAGGTGGAGCACATGCAAATGATTGTGTATCATCCAGCTAGTGAGAGAGAAAACTCATGTAGGAGTGTGCCTGCTTGTCAGTGGGTTATGCACCTTGCCAGACGTCAAATCTACATGGAGCAGCTGGAGGGGACAAGAGCAGGTTTGCAAAATATAGATAGAAGAGCATGTATGCTGGCGCATTCTCCATGATTGTGTCAGCTTATGTTTTGGTGCACTGCACTTTCCTCCACCTCATTTCAGCCTACAGCTAATTTTTAGCTGTTTTGGTTAAGATCAAGTGTAGTCACTTCTCGGCCTTTTGGTTGTGATCTTGTATCATGGTTGAAGGGTCTGCTGGAGGGATTGTTTTCTTCATTGGTGAAAGACCGAAGATATTCCAGGATGGAAGGCTTGGGAACACTATCCGTTTTTTAGTTGTGGAAGAGCAGAAAGACCGGATTGGATTACATTCTATAGTAAAGGATATCTTTCTATTTATTGACCCTCCCCTTATATGTGTCTGTCTTTCAACAAAGCTCCTGGCTTGTGATTACCTCACGCTCTTACACTTCACACCCATAGCCTTATTAACTGTTGTATTATTGTATAGTTTAAATGTATAGTGCAGTTCATGATTTATAGTGTAGGCTGGCCTGTGCTGTAGTTCTTGAATGTACTATACCGTCAGCATTTGTATTGTGTTTTGGCTGTGCTGCAACACGGTACTTATGTGTGTAATGTTTATGTATGTTTTTTGCTTCTTTATGTCAATAAAGACTGCTTTTTCAATCCAATATCTGAAAACAATCAATGTTTATCTTTGATGGCAATAGAAGTGGTATGATATTTGCTGCTTTTGAAAGCCAATATCTGATATGTCCCCTATCTGGGAACCATATATTAAATGGCTTTTCAGAAAAGGGAGATCGGAGAAGAGCTTTCAGTACTTGTAGGACCGATGCATATTTCCTATTCTAGCCTCCAAAAACAGATTCAGTTGCATTTTCCAGCGTGTTTTGGATGCGCCTTTGCAAATGTCTTATATCGACAAACTTATTTAGTACTATTTTGCAAATAGGGTTACATTGTCGCAACATTGTGTTCCCTAATTGCTTGATTTTTTAAATGCAACAATTGATAAAGACACCTGAAAACTGCTCTGTGGAGTCTTATTTTGTGTCTACTTCTTATCTACATTTAATTCCCTACCTCTAATCAAGGCATTTTTAAATGCTGGGAGCTGCCAGGACGTGAGGCCTACCTAGACTTTAGATCTGAATTCGAATGTACTTGTGAACTAACTTAATTTCCTACTTCTAAATTCATTCCTAAATTCAATACTTACATTAATCCTGTAGTTGGACATTTTGGACTTTCGATTGTGGGCATTGTTTTGTGCCCAGATCAGCAGCAGGTGGTGTGCATTTGTTGGAAAGGCATCGAAGACCTCCGATATGCTGCATCTCCTGATGTGTGTCTCCCTCAAGTGGCTGTCAGCAAATGCATGCTAGACACCCCATTCCAAGCTGAGTGTGACATCACGGAACATGCATCATAGAACAGGCATGCTAGAACCTGGGTCTTCAACCTGCAACCCTCCAGCTGAGGTGGAACTACACATCCCAGCATGCCCTGCCTCAGTTTTAGCATACCTTAATAGCAAAACTGTGGCAGGGCATGCTGGGATGTGTAGTTTCACAGCAGCTGGAGGGCCACAGGATGAAGACCCAAGCCGCAGGTACATTGAATGCTAGCAAGCTGAATGTTTAAATTCTTTTTGTTCCACAGCATTCCAATGCGGAAGATTCCATGGAACCAGAGATCCTTCCATTGAGAAGGACATGCTGCCTGGATGACTGCACTGTGCAAATTAAATCACGGAGCCAGTTGGCTTGTGGGTGGCTCTGGTGACTGAGTGGTTGAGTGGGCGGTGTGTCGGAGGTGGAGCACATGCAAATGATTGTGTATCATCCAGCTAGTGAGAGAGAAAACTCACGTAGGAGTGTGCCTGCTTGTCAGTGGGTTATGCACCTTGCCAGACGTCAAATCTACATGGAGCAGCTGGAGGGGACAAGAGCAGGTTTGCAAAATATAGATAGAAGAGCATATATGCTGGCGCATTCTCCATGATTGTGTCAGCTTATGTTTTGGTGCACTGCACTTTCCTCCACCCCATTTCAGCCTACAGCTAATTTTTAGCCGTTTTGGTTAAGATCAAGTGTAGTCGCTTCTCAGCCTTTTGGTTGTGATCTTGTATCATGGTTGAAGGGTCTTATGGAGGGTTTGTTTTCTTCATTGGCGAAAGGCCGAAGATATTCCAGAATGGAAGGCTTGGGAACACTATCCGTTTTTCAGTTGTGGAAAAGCAGAAAGTCCGGATTGGATTACATTCTATAGTAAAGGATATCTTTCTATTTATTGACCCTCCCCTTATATGTGTCTGTCTTTCAACAAAGCTCCTGGCTTTTGATTCCCTCACCCTCTTACACTCCACACCCATAGCCTTATTAACTGTTGTATTATTGTATAGTTTAAATGTATAGTGCAGTTCATGATTTATAGTGTAGGCTGGCCTGTGCTGTAGTTCTTGAATGTACTATACCGTCAGCATTTGTATTGTGTTTTGGCTGTGCTGCAACACAGTACTTATGTGTGTAATGTTTATGTATGTTTTTTTGCTTCTTTATGTCAATAAAGACTGCTTTTTCAATCCAATATCTGAAAACAATCAATGTTTATCTTTGATGGCAATAGAAGTGGTATGATATTTGCTGCTTTTGAAAGCCAATATCTGATATGTCCCCTATCTGGGAACCGTATATTAAATGCCTTTTCAGAAAAGGGAGATGGGAGAAGAGCTTTCAGTACTTGTAGGACCGATGCATATTTCCTACTCTAGCCTCCAAAAATAGATTCAGTTGCATTTTCCAGCGTGTTTTGGATGCGCCTTTGCAAATGTCTTACATCGACAAACTTATTTAGTACTATTTTGCAAATAGGGTTACATTGTCGCAACATTGTGTTCCCTAATTGCTTGATTTTTTAAATGCAACAATTGATAAAGACACCTGAAAACTGCTCTGTGGAGTCTTATTTTGTGTCTACTTCTTATCTACATTTAATTCCCTACCTCTAATCAAGGCATTTTTAAATGCTGGGGGCTGCCAGGACGTGAGGCCTACCTAGACTTTAGATCTGAATTCGAATGTACTTGTGAACTAATTTAATTTCCTACTTCTAAATTCATTCCTAAATTCAATACTTACATTAATCCTGTAGTTGGACATTTTGGACTTTCGATTGTGGGCATTGTTTTGTGCCCAGATCAGCAGCAGGTGGTGTGCATTTGTTGGAAAGGCATCGAAGACCTCCGATATGCTGCATCTCCTGATGTGTGTCTCCCTCAAGTGGCTGTCAGCAAATGCATGCTAGACACCCCATTCCAAGCTGAGTGTGACATCACGGAACATGCATCATAGAACAGGCATGCTAGAACATGGTTCTTCAACCTGCAACCCTCCAGCTGAGGTGGAACTACACATCCCAGCATGCCCTGCCTCAGTTTTAGCATACCTTAATAGCAAAACTGTGGCAGGGCATGCTGGGATGTGTAATTTCACAGCAGCTGGAGGGCCACAGGATGAAGACCCAAGCCGCAGTTACATTGAATGCTAGCAAGCTGAATGTTTAAATTCTTTTTGTTCCACAGCATTCCAATGCGGAAGATTCCATGGAACCAGAGATCCTTCCATTGAGAAGGACATGCTGCCTGGATGACTGCACTGTGCAAATTAAATCACGGAGCCAGTTGGCTTGTGGGTGGCTCTGGTGACTGAGTGGTTGGGTGGGCGGTGTGTCGGAGGTGGAGCACATGCAAATTATTGTGTATCATCCAGCTAGTGAGAGAGAAAACTCATGTAGGAGTGTGCCTGCTTGTCAGTGGGTTATGCACCTTGCCAGACGTCAAATCTACATGGAGCAGCTGGAGGGGACAAGAGCAGGTTTGCAAAATATAGATAGAAGAGCATGTATGCTGGCGCATTCTCCATGATTGTGTCAGCTTATGTTTTGGTGCACTGCACTTTCCTCCACCTCATTTCAGCCTACAGCTAATTTTTAGCTGTTTTGGTTAAGATCAAGTGTAGTCACTTCTCGGCCTTTTGGTTGTGATCTTGTATCATGGTTGAAGGGTCTGCTGGAGGGATTGTTTTCTTCATTGGTGAAAGACCGAAGATATTCCAGGATGGAAGGCTTGGGAACACTATCCGTTTTTTAGTTGTGGAAGAGCAGAAAGACCGGATTGGATTACATTCTATAGTAAAGGATATCTTTCTATTTATTGACCCTCCCCTTATATGTGTCTGTCTTTCAACAAAGCTCCTGGCTTGTGATTACCTCACGCTCTTACACTTCACACCCATAGCCTTATTAACTGTTGTATTATTGTATAGTTTAAATGTATAGTGCAGTTCATGATTTATAGTGTAGGCTGGCCTGTGCTGTAGTTCTTGAATATACTATACCGTCAGCATTTGTATTGTGTTTTGGCTGTGCTGCAACACGGTACTTATGTGTGTAATGTTTATGTATGTTTTTTTGCTTCTTTATGTCAATAAAGACTGCTTTTTCAATCCAATATCTGAAAACAATCAATGTTTATCTTTGATGGCAATAGAAGTGGTATGATATTTGCTGCTTTTGAAAGCCAATATCTGATATGTTCCCTATCTGGGGACCATATATTAAATGGCTTTTCAGAAAAGGGAGATCGGAGAAGAGCTTTCAGTACTTGTAGGACCGATGCATATTTCTATTCTAGCCTCCAAAAACAGATTCAGTTGCATTTTCCAGCGTGTTTTGGATGCGCCTTTGCAAATGTCTTACATCGACAAACTTATTTAGTACTATTTTGCAAATAGGGTTACATTGTCGCAACATTGTGTTCCCTAATTGCTTGATTTTTTAAATGCAACAATTGATAAAGACACCTGAAAACTGCTCTGTGGAGTCTTATTTTGTGTCTACTTCTTATCTACATTTAATTCCCTACCTCTAATCAAGGCATTTTTAAATGCTGGGGGCTGCCAGGACGTGAGGCCTACCTAGACTTTAGATCTGAATTCGAATTTACTTGTGAACTAACTTAATTTCCTACTTCTAAATTCATTCCTAAATTCAATACTTACATTAATCCTGTAGTTGGACATTTTGGACTTTCGATTGTGGGCATTGTTTTGTGCCCAGATCAGCAGCAGGTGGTGTGCATTTGTTGGAAAGGCATCGAAGACCTCCGATATGCTGCATCTCCTGATGTGTGTCTCCCTCAAGTGGCTGTCAGCAAATGCATGCTAGACACCCCATTCCAAGCTGAGTGTGACATCACGGAACATGCATCATAGAACAGGCATGCTAGAACCTGGGTCTTCAACCTGCAACCCTCCAGCTGAGGTGGAACTACACATCCCAGCATGCCCTGCCTCAGTTTTAGCATACCTTAATAGCAAAACTGTGGCAGGGCATGCTGGGATGTGTAGTTTCACAGCAGCTGGTGGGCCACAGGATGAAGACCCAAGCTGCAGGTACATTGAATGCTAGCAAGCTGAATGTTTAAATCCTTTTTGTTCCACAGCATTCCAATGCGGAAGATTCCATGGAACCAGAGATCCTTCCATTGAGAAGGACATGCTGCCTGGATGACTGCACTGTGCAAATTAAATCACGGAGCCAGTTGGCTTGTGGGTGGCTCTGGTGACTGAGAGGTTGGGTGGGCGGTGTGTCGGAGGTGGAGCACATGCAAATGATTGTGTATCATCCAGCTAGTGAGAGAGAAAACTCATGTAGGAGTGTGCCTGCTTGTCAGTGGGTTATGCACCTTGCCAGACGTCAAATCTACATGGAGCAGCTGGAGGGGACAAGAGCAGGTTTGCAAAATATAGATAGAAGAGCATGTATGCTGGCGCATTCTCCATGATTGTGTCAGCTTATGTTTTGGTGCACTGCACTTTCCTCCACCTCATTTCAGCCTACAGCTAATTTTTAGCTGTTTTGGTTAAGATCAAGTGTAGTCACTTCTCGGCCTTTTGGTTGTGATCTTGTATCATGGTTGAAGGGTCTGCTGGAGGGATTGTTTTCTTCATTGGTGAAAGACCGAAGATATTCCAGGATGGAAGGCTTGGGAACACTATCCGTTTTTTAGTTGTGGAAGAGCAGAAAGACCGGATTGGATTACATTCTATAGTAAAGGATATCTTTCTATTTATTGACCCTCCCCTTATATGTGTCTGTCTTTCAACAAAGCTCCTGGCTTGTGATTACCTCACGCTCTTACACTTCACACCCATAGCCTTATTAACTGTTGTATTATTGTATAGTTTAAATGTATAGTGCAGTTCATGATTTATAGTGTAGGCTGGCCTGTGCTGTAGTTCTTGAATGTACTATACCGTCAGCATTTGTATTGTGTTTTGGCTGTGCTGCAACACGGTACTTATGTGTGTAATGTTTATGTATGTTTTTTGCTTCTTTATGTCAATAAAGACTGCTTTTTCAATCCAATATCTGAAAACAATCAATGTTTATCTTTGATGGCAATAGAAGTGGTATGATATTTGCTGCTTTTGAAAGCCAATATCTGATATGTCCCCTATCTGGGAACCATATATTAAATGGCTTTTCAGAAAAGGGAGATCGGAGAAGAGCTTTCAGTACTTGTAGGACCGATGCATATTTCCTATTCTAGCCTCCAAAAACAGATTCAGTTGCATTTTCCAGCGTGTTTTGGATGCGCCTTTGCAAATGTCTTATATCGACAAACTTATTTAGTACTATTTTGCAAATAGGGTTACATTGTCGCAACATTGTGTTCCCTAATTGCTTGATTTTTTAAATGCAACAATTGATAAAGACACCTGAAAACTGCTCTGTGGAGTCTTATTTTGTGTCTACTTCTTATCTACATTTAATTCCCTACCTCTAATCAAGGCATTTTTAAATGCTGGGAGCTGCCAGGACGTGAGGCCTACCTAGACTTTAGATCTGAATTCGAATGTACTTGTGAACTAACTTAATTTCCTACTTCTAAATTCATTCCTAAATTCAATACTTACATTAATCCTGTAGTTGGACATTTTGGACTTTCGATTGTGGGCATTGTTTTGTGCCCAGATCAGCAGCAGGTGGTGTGCATTTGTTGGAAAGGCATCGAAGACCTCCGATATGCTGCATCTCCTGATGTGTGTCTCCCTCAAGTGGCTGTCAGCAAATGCATGCTAGACACCCCATTCCAAGCTGAGTGTGACATCACGGAACATGCATCATAGAACAGGCATGCTAGAACCTGGGTCTTCAACCTGCAACCCTCCAGCTGAGGTGGAACTACACATCCCAGCATGCCCTGCCTCAGTTTTAGCATACCTTAATAGCAAAACTGTGGCAGGGCATGCTGGGATGTGTAGTTTCACAGCAGCTGGAGGGCCACAGGATGAAGACCCAAGCCGCAGGTACATTGAATGCTAGCAAGCTGAATGTTTAAATTCTTTTTGTTCCACAGCATTCCAATGCGGAAGATTCCATGGAACCAGAGATCCTTCCATTGAGAAGGACATGCTGCCTGGATGACTGCACTGTGCAAATTAAATCACGGAGCCAGTTGGCTTGTGGGTGGCTCTGGTGACTGAGTGGTTGAGTGGGCGGTGTGTCGGAGGTGGAGCACATGCAAATGATTGTGTATCATCCAGCTAGTGAGAGAGAAAACTCACGTAGGAGTGTGCCTGCTTGTCAGTGGGTTATGCACCTTGCCAGACGTCAAATCTACATGGAGCAGCTGGAGGGGACAAGAGCAGGTTTGCAAAATATAGATAGAAGAGCATATATGCTGGCGCATTCTCCATGATTGTGTCAGCTTATGTTTTGGTGCACTGCACTTTCCTCCACCCCATTTCAGCCTACAGCTAATTTTTAGCCGTTTTGGTTAAGATCAAGTGTAGTCGCTTCTCAGCCTTTTGGTTGTGATCTTGTATCATGGTTGAAGGGTCTTATGGAGGGTTTGTTTTCTTCATTGGCGAAAGGCCGAAGATATTCTAGAATGGAAGGCTTGGGAACACTATCCGTTTTTCAGTTGTGGAAAAGCAGAAAGTCCGGATTGGATTACATTCTATAGTAAAGGATATCTTTCTATTTATTGACCCTCCCCTTATATGTGTCTGTCTTTCAACAAAGCTCCTGGCTTTTGATTCCCTCACCCTCTTACACTCCACACCCATAGCCTTATTAACTGTTGTATTATTGTATAGTTTAAATGTATAGTGCAGTTCATGATTTATAGTGTAGGCTGGCCTGTGCTGTAGTTCTTGAATGTACTATACCGTCAGCATTTGTATTGTGTTTTGGCTGTGCTGCAACACAGTACTTATGTGTGTAATGTTTATGTATGTTTTTTTGCTTCTTTATGTCAATAAAGACTGCTTTTTCAATCCAATATCTGAAAACAATCAATGTTTATCTTTGATGGCAATAGAAGTGGTATGATATTTGCTGCTTTTGAAAGCCAATATCTGATATGTCCCCTATCTGGGAACCGTATATTAAATGCCTTTTCAGAAAAGGGAGATGGGAGAAGAGCTTTCAGTACTTGTAGGACCGATGCATATTTCCTACTCTAGCCTCCAAAAATAGATTCAGTTGCATTTTCCAGCGTGTTTTGGATGCGCCTTTGCAAATGTCTTACATCGACAAACTTATTTAGTACTATTTTGCAAATAGGGTTACATTGTCGCAACATTGTGTTCCCTAATTGCTTGATTTTTTAAATGCAACAATTGATAAAGACACCTGAAAACTGCTCTGTGGAGTCTTATTTTGTGTCTACTTCTTATCTACATTTAATTCCCTACCTCTAATCAAGGCATTTTTAAATGCTGGGGGCTGCCAGGACGTGAGGCCTACCTAGACTTTAGATCTGAATTCGAATTTACTTGTGAACTAATTTAATTTCCTACTTCTAAATTCATTCCTAAATTCAATACTTACATTAATCCTGTAGTTGGACATTTTGGACTTTCGATTGTGGGCATTGTTTTGTGCCCAGATCAGCAGCAGGTGGTGTGCATTTGTTGGAAAGGCATCGAAGACCTCCGATATGCTGCATCTCCTGATGTGTGTCTCCCTCAAGTGGCTGTCAGCAAATGCATGCTAGACACCCCATTCCAAGCTGAGTGTGACATCACGGAACATGCATCATAGAACAGGCATGCTAGAACATGGTTCTTCAACCTGCAACCCTCCAGCTGAGGTGGAACTACACATCCCAGCATGCCCTGCCTCAGTTTTAGCATACCTTAATAGCAAAACTGTGGCAGGGCATGCTGGGATGTGTAATTTCACAGCAGCTGGAGGGCCACAGGATGAAGACCCAAGCCGCAGTTACATTGAATGCTAGCAAGCTGAATGTTTAAATTCTTTTTGTTCCACAGCATTCCAATGCGGAAGATTCCATGGAACCAGAGATCCTTCCATTGAGAAGGACATGCTGCCTGGATGACTGCACTGTGCAAATTAAATCACGGAGCCAGTTGGCTTGTGGGTGGCTCTGGTGACTGAGTGGTTGGGTGGGCGGTGTGTCGGAGGTGGAGCACATGCAAATTATTGTGTATCATCCAGCTAGTGAGAGAGAAAACTCATGTAGGAGTGTGCCTGCTTGTCAGTGGGTTATGCACCTTGCCAGACGTCAAATCTACATGGAGCAGCTGGAGGGGACAAGAGCAGGTTTGCAAAATATAGATAGAAGAGCATGTATGCTGGCGCATTCTCCATGATTGTGTCAGCTTATGTTTTGGTGCACTGCACTTTCCTCCACCTCATTTCAGCCTACAGCTAATTTTTAGCTGTTTTGGTTAAGATCAAGTGTAGTCACTTCTCGGCCTTTTGGTTGTGATCTTGTATCATGGTTGAAGGGTCTGCTGGAGGGATTGTTTTCTTCATTGGTGAAAGACCGAAGATATTCCAGGATGGAAGGCTTGGGAACACTATCCGTTTTTTAGTTGTGGAAGAGCAGAAAGACCGGATTGGATTACATTCTATAGTAAAGGATATCTTTCTATTTATTGACCCTCCCCTTATATGTGTCTGTCTTTCAACAAAGCTCCTGGCTTGTGATTACCTCACGCTCTTACACTTCACACCCATAGCCTTATTAACTGTTGTATTATTGTATAGTTTAAATGTATAGTGCAGTTCATGATTTATAGTGTAGGCTGGCCTGTGCTGTAGTTCTTGAATATACTATACCGTCAGCATTTGTATTGTGTTTTGGCTGTGCTGCAACACGGTACTTATGTGTGTAATGTTTATGTATGTTTTTTTGCTTCTTTATGTCAATAAAGACTGCTTTTTCAATCCAATATCTGAAAACAATCAATGTTTATCTTTGATGGCAATAGAAGTGGTATGATATTTGCTGCTTTTGAAAGCCAATATCTGATATGTTCCCTATCTGGGGACCATATATTAAATGGCTTTTCAGAAAAGGGAGATCGGAGAAGAGCTTTCAGTACTTGTAGGACCGATGCATATTTCTATTCTAGCCTCCAAAAACAGATTCAGTTGCATTTTCCAGCGTGTTTTGGATGCGCCTTTGCAAATGTCTTACATCGACAAACTTATTTAGTACTATTTTGCAAATAGGGTTACATTGTCGCAACATTGTGTTCCCTAATTGCTTGATTTTTTAAATGCAACAATTGATAAAGACACCTGAAAACTGCTCTGTGGAGTCTTATTTTGTGTCTACTTCTTATCTACATTTAATTCCCTACCTCTAATCAAGGCATTTTTAAATGCTGGGGGCTGCCAGGACGTGAGGCCTACCTAGACTTTAGATCTGAATTCGAATTTACTTGTGAACTAACTTAATTTCCTACTTCTAAATTCATTCCTAAATTCAATACTTACATTAATCCTGTAGTTGGACATTTTGGACTTTCGATTGTGGGCATTGTTTTGTGCCCAGATCAGCAGCAGGTGGTGTGCATTTGTTGGAAAGGCATCGAAGACCTCCGATATGCTGCATCTCCTGATGTGTGTCTCCCTCAAGTGGCTGTCAGCAAATGCATGCTAGACACCCCATTCCAAGCTGAGTGTGACATCACGGAACATGCATCATAGAACAGGCATGCTAGAACCTGGGTCTTCAACCTGCAACCCTCCAGCTGAGGTGGAACTACACATCCCAGCATGCCCTGCCTCAGTTTTAGCATACCTTAATAGCAAAACTGTGGCAGGGCATGCTGGGATGTGTAGTTTCACAGCAGCTGGTGGGCCACAGGATGAAGACCCAAGCTGCAGGTACATTGAATGCTAGCAAGCTGAATGTTTAAATCCTTTTTGTTCCACAGCATTCCAATGCGGAAGATTCCATGGAACCAGAGATCCTTCCATTGAGAAGGACATGCTGCCTGGATGACTGCACTGTGCAAATTAAATCACGGAGCCAGTTGGCTTGTGGGTGGCTCTGGTGACTGAGAGGTTGGGTGGGCGGTGTGTCGGAGGTGGAGCACATGCAAATGATTGTGTATCATCCAGCTAGTGAGAGAGAAAACTCATGTAGGAGTGTGCCTGCTTGTCAGTGGGTTATGCACCTTGCCAGACGTCAAATCTACATGGAGCAGCTGGAGGGGACAAGAGCAGGTTTGCAAAATATAGATAGAAGAGCATGTATGCTGGCGCATTCTCCATGATTGTGTCAGCTTATGTTTTGGTGCACTGCACTTTCCTCCACCTCATTTCAGCCTACAGCTAATTTTTAGCTGTTTTGGTTAAGATCAAGTGTAGTCACTTCTCGGCCTTTTGGTTGTGATCTTGTATCATGGTTGAAGGGTCTGCTGGAGGGATTGTTTTCTTCATTGGTGAAAGACCGAAGATATTCCAGGATGGAAGGCTTGGGAACACTATCCGTTTTTTAGTTGTGGAAGAGCAGAAAGACCGGATTGGATTACATTCTATAGTAAAGGATATCTTTCTATTTATTGACCCTCCCCTTATATGTGTCTGTCTTTCAACAAAGCTCCTGGCTTGTGATTACCTCACGCTCTTACACTTCACACCCATAGCCTTATTAACTGTTGTATTATTGTATAGTTTAAATGTATAGTGCAGTTCATGATTTATAGTGTAGGCTGGCCTGTGCTGTAGTTCTTGAATGTACTATACCGTCAGCATTTGTATTGTGTTTTGGCTGTGCTGCAACACGGTACTTATGTGTGTAATGTTTATGTATGTTTTTTGCTTCTTTATGTCAATAAAGACTGCTTTTTCAATCCAATATCTGAAAACAATCAATGTTTATCTTTGATGGCAATAGAAGTGGTATGATATTTGCTGCTTTTGAAAGCCAATATCTGATATGTCCCCTATCTGGGAACCATATATTAAATGGCTTTTCAGAAAAGGGAGATCGGAGAAGAGCTTTCAGTACTTGTAGGACCGATGCATATTTCCTATTCTAGCCTCCAAAAACAGATTCAGTTGCATTTTCCAGCGTGTTTTGGATGCGCCTTTGCAAATGTCTTATATCGACAAACTTATTTAGTACTATTTTGCAAATAGGGTTACATTGTCGCAACATTGTGTTCCCTAATTGCTTGATTTTTTAAATGCAACAATTGATAAAGACACCTGAAAACTGCTCTGTGGAGTCTTATTTTGTGTCTACTTCTTATCTACATTTAATTCCCTACCTCTAATCAAGGCATTTTTAAATGCTGGGAGCTGCCAGGACGTGAGGCCTACCTAGACTTTAGATCTGAATTCGAATGTACTTGTGAACTAACTTAATTTCCTACTTCTAAATTCATTCCTAAATTCAATACTTACATTAATCCTGTAGTTGGACATTTTGGACTTTCGATTGTGGGCATTGTTTTGTGCCCAGATCAGCAGCAGGTGGTGTGCATTTGTTGGAAAGGCATCGAAGACCTCCGATATGCTGCATCTCCTGATGTGTGTCTCCCTCAAGTGGCTGTCAGCAAATGCATGCTAGACACCCCATTCCAAGCTGAGTGTGACATCACGGAACATGCATCATAGAACAGGCATGCTAGAACCTGGGTCTTCAACCTGCAACCCTCCAGCTGAGGTGGAACTACACATCCCAGCATGCCCTGCCTCAGTTTTAGCATACCTTAATAGCAAAACTGTGGCAGGGCATGCTGGGATGTGTAGTTTCACAGCAGCTGGAGGGCCACAGGATGAAGACCCAAGCCGCAGGTACATTGAATGCTAGCAAGCTGAATGTTTAAATTCTTTTTGTTCCACAGCATTCCAATGCGGAAGATTCCATGGAACCAGAGATCCTTCCATTGAGAAGGACATGCTGCCTGGATGACTGCACTGTGCAAATTAAATCACGGAGCCAGTTGGCTTGTGGGTGGCTCTGGTGACTGAGTGGTTGAGTGGGCGGTGTGTCGGAGGTGGAGCACATGCAAATGATTGTGTATCATCCAGCTAGTGAGAGAGAAAACTCACGTAGGAGTGTGCCTGCTTGTCAGTGGGTTATGCACCTTGCCAGACGTCAAATCTACATGGAGCAGCTGGAGGGGACAAGAGCAGGTTTGCAAAATATAGATAGAAGAGCATATATGCTGGCGCATTCTCCATGATTGTGTCAGCTTATGTTTTGGTGCACTGCACTTTCCTCCACCCCATTTCAGCCTACAGCTAATTTTTAGCCGTTTTGGTTAAGATCAAGTGTAGTCGCTTCTCAGCCTTTTGGTTGTGATCTTGTATCATGGTTGAAGGGTCTTATGGAGGGTTTGTTTTCTTCATTGGCGAAAGGCCGAAGATATTCCAGAATGGAAGGCTTGGGAACACTATCCGTTTTTTAGTTGTGGAAAAGCAGAAAGTCCGGATTGGATTACATTCTATAGTAAAGGATATCTTTCTATTTATTGACCCTCCCCTTATATGTGTCTGTCTTTCAACAAAGCTCCTGGCTTTTGATTCCCTCACCCTCTTACACTCCACACCCATAGCCTTATTAACTGTTGTATTATTGTATAGTTTAAATGTATAGTGCAGTTCATGATTTATAGTGTAGGCTGGCCTGTGCTGTAGTTCTTGAATGTACTATACCGTCAGCATTTGTATTGTGTTTTGGCTGTGCTGCAACACAGTACTTATGTGTGTAATGTTTATGTATGTTTTTTTGCTTCTTTATGTCAATAAAGACTGCTTTTTCAATCCAATATCTGAAAACAATCAATGTTTATCTTTGATGGCAATAGAAGTGGTATGATATTTGCTGCTTTTGAAAGCCAATATCTGATATGTCCCCTATCTGGGAACCGTATATTAAATGCCTTTTCAGAAAAGGGAGATGGGAGAAGAGCTTTCAGTACTTGTAGGACCGATGCATATTTCCTACTCTAGCCTCCAAAAATAGATTCAGTTGCATTTTCCAGCGTGTTTTGGATGCGCCTTTGCAAATGTCTTACATCGACAAACTTATTTAGTACTATTTTGCAAATAGGGTTACATTGTCGCAACATTGTGTTCCCTAATTGCTTGATTTTTTAAATGCAACAATTGATAAAGACACCTGAAAACTGCTCTGTGGAGTCTTATTTTGTGTCTACTTCTTATCTACATTTAATTCCCTACCTCTAATCAAGGCATTTTTAAATGCTGGGGGCTGCCAGGACGTGAGGCCTACCTAGACTTTAGATCTGAATTCGAATGTACTTGTGAACTAATTTAATTTCCTACTTCTAAATTCATTCCTAAATTCAATACTTACATTAATCCTGTAGTTGGACATTTTGGACTTTCGATTGTGGGCATTGTTTTGTGCCCAGATCAGCAGCAGGTGGTGTGCATTTGTTGGAAAGGCATCGAAGACCTCCGATATGCTGCATCTCCTGATGTGTGTCTCCCTCAAGTGGCTGTCAGCAAATGCATGCTAGACACCCCATTCCAAGCTGAGTGTGACATCACGGAACATGCATCATAGAACAGGCATGCTAGAACATGGTTCTTCAACCTGCAACCCTCCAGCTGAGGTGGAACTACACATCCCAGCATGCCCTGCCTCAGTTTTAGCATACCTTAATAGCAAAACTGTGGCAGGGCATGCTGGGATGTGTAATTTCACAGCAGCTGGAGGGCCACAGGATGAAGACCCAAGCCGCAGTTACATTGAATGCTAGCAAGCTGAATGTTTAAATTCTTTTTGTTCCACAGCATTCCAATGCGGAAGATTCCATGGAACCAGAGATCCTTCCATTGAGAAGGACATGCTGCCTGGATGACTGCACTGTGCAAATTAAATCACGGAGCCAGTTGGCTTGTGGGTGGCTCTGGTGACTGAGTGGTTGGGTGGGCGGTGTGTCGGAGGTGGAGCACATGCAAATTATTGTGTATCATCCAGCTAGTGAGAGAGAAAACTCATGTAGGAGTGTGCCTGCTTGTCAGTGGGTTATGCACCTTGCCAGACGTCAAATCTACATGGAGCAGCTGGAGGGGACAAGAGCAGGTTTGCAAAATATAGATAGAAGAGCATGTATGCTGGCGCATTCTCCATGATTGTGTCAGCTTATGTTTTGGTGCACTGCACTTTCCTCCACCTCATTTCAGCCTACAGCTAATTTTTAGCTGTTTTGGTTAAGATCAAGTGTAGTCACTTCTCGGCCTTTTGGTTGTGATCTTGTATCATGGTTGAAGGGTCTGCTGGAGGGATTGTTTTCTTCATTGGTGAAAGACCGAAGATATTCCAGGATGGAAGGCTTGGGAACACTATCCGTTTTTTAGTTGTGGAAGAGCAGAAAGACCGGATTGGATTACATTCTATAGTAAAGGATATCTTTCTATTTATTGACCCTCCCCTTATATGTGTCTGTCTTTCAACAAAGCTCCTGGCTTGTGATTACCTCACGCTCTTACACTTCACACCCATAGCCTTATTAACTGTTGTATTATTGTATAGTTTAAATGTATAGTGCAGTTCATGATTTATAGTGTAGGCTGGCCTGTGCTGTAGTTCTTGAATATACTATACCGTCAGCATTTGTATTGTGTTTTGGCTGTGCTGCAACACGGTACTTATGTGTGTAATGTTTATGTATGTTTTTTTGCTTCTTTATGTCAATAAAGACTGCTTTTTCAATCCAATATCTGAAAACAATCAATGTTTATCTTTGATGGCAATAGAAGTGGTATGATATTTGCTGCTTTTGAAAGCCAATATCTGATATGTTCCCTATCTGGGGACCATATATTAAATGGCTTTTCAGAAAAGGGAGATCGGAGAAGAGCTTTCAGTACTTGTAGGACCGATGCATATTTCTATTCTAGCCTCCAAAAACAGATTCAGTTGCATTTTCCAGCGTGTTTTGGATGCGCCTTTGCAAATGTCTTACATCGACAAACTTATTTAGTACTATTTTGCAAATAGGGTTACATTGTCGCAACATTGTGTTCCCTAATTGCTTGATTTTTTAAATGCAACAATTGATAAAGACACCTGAAAACTGCTCTGTGGAGTCTTATTTTGTGTCTACTTCTTATCTACATTTAATTCCCTACCTCTAATCAAGGCATTTTTAAATGCTGGGGGCTGCCAGGACGTGAGGCCTACCTAGACTTTAGATCTGAATTCGAATTTACTTGTGAACTAACTTAATTTCCTACTTCTAAATTCATTCCTAAATTCAATACTTACATTAATCCTGTAGTTGGACATTTTGGACTTTCGATTGTGGGCATTGTTTTGTGCCCAGATCAGCAGCAGGTGGTGTGCATTTGTTGGAAAGGCATCGAAGACCTCCGATATGCTGCATCTCCTGATGTGTGTCTCCCTCAAGTGGCTGTCAGCAAATGCATGCTAGACACCCCATTCCAAGCTGAGTGTGACATCACGGAACATGCATCATAGAACAGGCATGCTAGAACCTGGGTCTTCAACCTGCAACCCTCCAGCTGAGGTGGAACTACACATCCCAGCATGCCCTGCCTCAGTTTTAGCATACCTTAATAGCAAAACTGTGGCAGGGCATGCTGGGATGTGTAGTTTCACAGCAGCTGGTGGGCCACAGGATGAAGACCCAAGCTGCAGGTACATTGAATGCTAGCAAGCTGAATGTTTAAATCCTTTTTGTTCCACAGCATTCCAATGCGGAAGATTCCATGGAACCAGAGATCCTTCCATTGAGAAGGACATGCTGCCTGGATGACTGCACTGTGCAAATTAAATCACGGAGCCAGTTGGCTTGTGGGTGGCTCTGGTGACTGAGAGGTTGGGTGGGCGGTGTGTCGGAGGTGGAGCACATGCAAATGATTGTGTATCATCCAGCTAGTGAGAGAGAAAACTCATGTAGGAGTGTGCCTGCTTGTCAGTGGGTTATGCACCTTGCCAGACGTCAAATCTACATGGAGCAGCTGGAGGGGACAAGAGCAGGTTTGCAAAATATAGATAGAAGAGCATGTATGCTGGCGCATTCTCCATGATTGTGTCAGCTTATGTTTTGGTGCACTGCACTTTCCTCCACCTCATTTCAGCCTACAGCTAATTTTTAGCTGTTTTGGTTAAGATCAAGTGTAGTCACTTCTCGGCCTTTTGGTTGTGATCTTGTATCATGGTTGAAGGGTCTGCTGGAGGGATTGTTTTCTTCATTGGTGAAAGACCGAAGATATTCCAGGATGGAAGGCTTGGGAACACTATCCGTTTTTTAGTTGTGGAAGAGCAGAAAGACCGGATTGGATTACATTCTATAGTAAAGGATATCTTTCTATTTATTGACCCTCCCCTTATATGTGTCTGTCTTTCAACAAAGCTCCTGGCTTGTGATTACCTCACGCTCTTACACTTCACACCCATAGCCTTATTAACTGTTGTATTATTGTATAGTTTAAATGTATAGTGCAGTTCATGATTTATAGTGTAGGCTGGCCTGTGCTGTAGTTCTTGAATGTACTATACCGTCAGCATTTGTATTGTGTTTTGGCTGTGCTGCAACACGGTACTTATGTGTGTAATGTTTATGTATGTTTTTTGCTTCTTTATGTCAATAAAGACTGCTTTTTCAATCCAATATCTGAAAACAATCAATGTTTATCTTTGATGGCAATAGAAGTGGTATGATATTTGCTGCTTTTGAAAGCCAATATCTGATATGTCCCCTATCTGGGAACCATATATTAAATGGCTTTTCAGAAAAGGGAGATCGGAGAAGAGCTTTCAGTACTTGTAGGACCGATGCATATTTCCTATTCTAGCCTCCAAAAACAGATTCAGTTGCATTTTCCAGCGTGTTTTGGATGCGCCTTTGCAAATGTCTTATATCGACAAACTTATTTAGTACTATTTTGCAAATAGGGTTACATTGTCGCAACATTGTGTTCCCTAATTGCTTGATTTTTTAAATGCAACAATTGATAAAGACACCTGAAAACTGCTCTGTGGAGTCTTATTTTGTGTCTACTTCTTATCTACATTTAATTCCCTACCTCTAATCAAGGCATTTTTAAATGCTGGGAGCTGCCAGGACGTGAGGCCTACCTAGACTTTAGATCTGAATTCGAATGTACTTGTGAACTAACTTAATTTCCTACTTCTAAATTCATTCCTAAATTCAATACTTACATTAATCCTGTAGTTGGACATTTTGGACTTTCGATTGTGGGCATTGTTTTGTGCCCAGATCAGCAGCAGGTGGTGTGCATTTGTTGGAAAGGCATCGAAGACCTCCGATATGCTGCATCTCCTGATGTGTGTCTCCCTCAAGTGGCTGTCAGCAAATGCATGCTAGACACCCCATTCCAAGCTGAGTGTGACATCACGGAACATGCATCATAGAACAGGCATGCTAGAACCTGGGTCTTCAACCTGCAACCATCCAGCTGAGGTGGAACTACACATCCCAGCATGCCCTGCCTCAGTTTTAGCATACCTTAATAGCAAAACTGTGGCAGGGCATGCTGGGATGTGTAGTTTCACAGCAGCTGGAGGGCCACAGGATGAAGACCCAAGCCGCAGGTACATTGAATGCTAGCAAGCTGAATGTTTAAATTCTTTTTGTTCCACAGCATTCCAATGCGGAAGATTCCATGGAACCAGAGATCCTTCCATTGAGAAGGACATGCTGCCTGGATGACTGCACTGTGCAAATTAAATCACGGAGCCAGTTGGCTTGTGGGTGGCTCTGGTGACTGAGTGGTTGAGTGGGCGGTGTGTCGGAGGTGGAGCACATGCAAATGATTGTGTATCATCCAGCTAGTGAGAGAGAAAACTCACGTAGGAGTGTGCCTGCTTGTCAGTGGGTTATGCACCTTGCCAGACGTCAAATCTACATGGAGCAGCTGGAGGGGACAAGAGCAGGTTTGCAAAATATAGATAGAAGAGCATATATGCTGGCGCATTCTCCATGATTGTGTCAGCTTATGTTTTGGTGCACTGCACTTTCCTCCACCCCATTTCAGCCTACAGCTAATTTTTAGCCGTTTTGGTTAAGATCAAGTGTAGTCGCTTCTCAGCCTTTTGGTTGTGATCTTGTATCATGGTTGAAGGGTCTTATGGAGGGTTTGTTTTCTTCATTGGCGAAAGGCCGAAGATATTCCAGAATGGAAGGCTTGGGAACACTATCCGTTTTTCAGTTGTGGAAAAGCAGAAAGTCCGGATTGGATTACATTCTATAGTAAAGGATATCTTTCTATTTATTGACCCTCCCCTTATATGTGTCTGTCTTTCAACAAAGCTCCTGGCTTTTGATTCCCTCACCCTCTTACACTCCACACCCATAGCCTTATTAACTGTTGTATTATTGTATAGTTTAAATGTATAGTGCAGTTCATGATTTATAGTGTAGGCTGGCCTGTGCTGTAGTTCTTGAATGTACTATACCGTCAGCATTTGTATTGTGTTTTGGCTGTGCTGCAACACAGTACTTATGTGTGTAATGTTTATGTATGTTTTTTTGCTTCTTTATGTCAATAAAGACTGCTTTTTCAATCCAATATCTGAAAACAATCAATGTTTATCTTTGATGGCAATAGAAGTGGTATGATATTTGCTGCTTTTGAAAGCCAATATCTGATATGTCCCCTATCTGGGAACCGTATATTAAATGCCTTTTCAGAAAAGGGAGATGGGAGAAGAGCTTTCAGTACTTGTAGGACCGATGCATATTTCCTACTCTAGCCTCCAAAAATAGATTCAGTTGCATTTTCCAGCGTGTTTTGGATGCGCCTTTGCAAATGTCTTACATCGACAAACTTATTCAGTACTATTTTGCAAATAGGGTTACATTGTCGCAACATTGTGTTCCCTAATTGCTTGATTTTTTAAATGCAACAATTGATAAAGACACCTGAAAACTGCTCTGTGGAGTCTTATTTTGTGTCTACTTCTTATCTACATTTAATTCCCTACCTCTAATCAAGGCATTTTTAAATGCTGGGGGCTGCCAGGACGTGAGGCCTACCTAGACTTTAGATCTGAATTCGAATGTACTTGTGAACTAATTTAATTTCCTACTTCTAAATTCATTCCTAAATTCAATACTTACATTAATCCTGTAGTTGGACATTTTGGACTTTCGATTGTGGGCATTGTTTTGTGCCCAGATCAGCAGCAGGTGGTGTGCATTTGTTGGAAAGGCATCGAAGACCTCCGATATGCTGCATCTCCTGATGTGTGTCTCCCTCAAGTGGCTGTCAGCAAATGCATGCTAGACACCCCATTCCAAGCTGAGTGTGACATCACGGAACATGCATCATAGAACAGGCATGCTAGAACATGGTTCTTCAACCTGCAACCCTCCAGCTGAGGTGGAACTACACATCCCAGCATGCCCTGCCTCAGTTTTAGCATACCTTAATAGCAAAACTGTGGCAGGGCATGCTGGGATGTGTAATTTCACAGCAGCTGGAGGGCCACAGGATGAAGACCCAAGCCGCAGTTACATTGAATGCTAGCAAGCTGAATGTTTAAATTCTTTTTGTTCCACAGCATTCCAATGCGGAAGATTCCATGGAACCAGAGATCCTTCCATTGAGAAGGACATGCTGCCTGGATGACTGCACTGTGCAAATTAAATCACGGAGCCAGTTGGCTTGTGGGTGGCTCTGGTGACTGAGTGGTTGGGTGGGCGGTGTGTCGGAGGTGGAGCACATGCAAATTATTGTGTATCATCCAGCTAGTGAGAGAGAAAACTCATGTAGGAGTGTGCCTGCTTGTCAGTGGGTTATGCACCTTGCCAGACGTCAAATCTACATGGAGCAGCTGGAGGGGACAAGAGCAGGTTTGCAAAATATAGATAGAAGAGCATGTATGCTGGCGCATTCTCCATGATTGTGTCAGCTTATGTTTTGGTGCACTGCACTTTCCTCCACCTCATTTCAGCCTACAGCTAATTTTTAGCTGTTTTGGTTAAGATCAAGTGTAGTCACTTCTCGGCCTTTTGGTTGTGATCTTGTATCATGGTTGAAGGGTCTGCTGGAGGGATTGTTTTCTTCATTGGTGAAAGACCGAAGATATTCCAGGATGGAAGGCTTGGGAACACTATCCGTTTTTTAGTTGTGGAAGAGCAGAAAGACCGGATTGGATTACATTCTATAGTAAAGGATATCTTTCTATTTATTGACCCTCCCCTTATATGTGTCTGTCTTTCAACAAAGCTCCTGGCTTGTGATTACCTCACGCTCTTACACTTCACACCCATAGCCTTATTAACTGTTGTATTATTGTATAGTTTAAATGTATAGTGCAGTTCATGATTTATAGTGTAGGCTGGCCTGTGCTGTAGTTCTTGAATATACTATACCGTCAGCATTTGTATTGTGTTTTGGCTGTGCTGCAACACGGTACTTATGTGTGTAATGTTTATGTATGTTTTTTTGCTTCTTTATGTCAATAAAGACTGCTTTTTCAATCCAATATCTGAAAACAATCAATGTTTATCTTTGATGGCAATAGAAGTGGTATGATATTTGCTGCTTTTGAAAGCCAATATCTGATATGTTCCCTATCTGGGGACCATATATTAAATGGCTTTTCAGAAAAGGGAGATCGGAGAAGAGCTTTCAGTACTTGTAGGACCGATGCATATTTCTATTCTAGCCTCCAAAAACAGATTCAGTTGCATTTTCCAGCGTGTTTTGGATGCGCCTTTGCAAATGTCTTACATCGACAAACTTATTTAGTACTATTTTGCAAATAGGGTTACATTGTCGCAACATTGTGTTCCCTAATTGCTTGATTTTTTAAATGCAACAATTGATAAAGACACCTGAAAACTGCTCTGTGGAGTCTTATTTTGTGTCTACTTCTTATCTACATTTAATTCCCTACCTCTAATCAAGGCATTTTTAAATGCTGGGGGCTGCCAGGACGTGAGGCCTACCTAGACTTTAGATCTGAATTCGAATTTACTTGTGAACTAACTTAATTTCCTACTTCTAAATTCATTCCTAAATTCAATACTTACATTAATCCTGTAGTTGGACATTTTGGACTTTCGATTGTGGGCATTGTTTTGTGCCCAGATCAGCAGCAGGTGGTGTGCATTTGTTGGAAAGGCATCGAAGACCTCCGATATGCTGCATCTCCTGATGTGTGTCTCCCTCAAGTGGCTGTCAGCAAATGCATGCTAGACACCCCATTCCAAGCTGAGTGTGACATCACGGAACATGCATCATAGAACAGGCATGCTAGAACCTGGGTCTTCAACCTGCAACCCTCCAGCTGAGGTGGAACTACACATCCCAGCATGCCCTGCCTCAGTTTTAGCATACCTTAATAGCAAAACTGTGGCAGGGCATGCTGGGATGTGTAGTTTCACAGCAGCTGGTGGGCCACAGGATGAAGACCCAAGCTGCAGGTACATTGAATGCTAGCAAGCTGAATGTTTAAATCCTTTTTGTTCCACAGCATTCCAATGCGGAAGATTCCATGGAACCAGAGATCCTTCCATTGAGAAGGACATGCTGCCTGGATGACTGCACTGTGCAAATTAAATCACGGAGCCAGTTGGCTTGTGGGTGGCTCTGGTGACTGAGAGGTTGGGTGGGCGGTGTGTCGGAGGTGGAGCACATGCAAATGATGTGTATCATCCAGCTAGTGAGAGAGAAAACTCATGTAGGAGTGTGCCTGCTTGTCAGTGGGTTATGCACCTTGCCAGACGTCAAATCTACATGGAGCAGCTGGAGGGGACAAGAGCAGGTTTGCAAAATATAGATAGAAGAGCATGTATGCTGGCGCATTCTCCATGATTGTGTCAGCTTATGTTTTGGTGCACTGCACTTTCCTCCACCTCATTTCAGCCTACAGCTAATTTTTAGCTGTTTTGGTTAAGATCAAGTGTAGTCACTTCTCGGCCTTTTGGTTGTGATCTTGTATCATGGTTGAAGGGTCTGCTGGAGGGATTGTTTTCTTCATTGGTGAAAGACCGAAGATATTCCAGGATGGAAGGCTTGGGAACACTATCCGTTTTTTAGTTGTGGAAGAGCAGAAAGACCGGATTGGATTACATTCTATAGTAAAGGATATCTTTCTATTTATTGACCCTCCCCTTATATGTGTCTGTCTTTCAACAAAGCTCCTGGCTTGTGATTACCTCACGCTCTTACACTTCACACCCATAGCCTTATTAACTGTTGTATTATTGTATAGTTTAAATGTATAGTGCAGTTCATGATTTATAGTGTAGGCTGGCCTGTGCTGTAGTTCTTGAATGTACTATACCGTCAGCATTTGTATTGTGTTTTGGCTGTGCTGCAACACGGTACTTATGTGTGTAATGTTTATGTATGTTTTTTGCTTCTTTATGTCAATAAAGACTGCTTTTTCAATCCAATATCTGAAAACAATCAATGTTTATCTTTGATGGCAATAGAAGTGGTATGATATTTGCTGCTTTTGAAAGCCAATATCTGATATGTCCCCTATCTGGGAACCATATATTAAATGGCTTTTCAGAAAAGGGAGATCGGAGAAGAGCTTTCAGTACTTGTAGGACCGATGCATATTTCCTATTCTAGCCTCCAAAAACAGATTCAGTTGCATTTTCCAGCGTGTTTTGGATGCGCCTTTGCAAATGTCTTATATCGACAAACTTATTTAGTACTATTTTGCAAATAGGGTTACATTGTCGCAACATTGTGTTCCCTAATTGCTTGATTTTTTAAATGCAACAATTGATAAAGACACCTGAAAACTGCTCTGTGGAGTCTTATTTTGTGTCTACTTCTTATCTACATTTAATTCCCTACCTCTAATCAAGGCATTTTTAAATGCTGGGAGCTGCCAGGACGTGAGGCCTACCTAGACTTTAGATCTGAATTCGAATGTACTTGTGAACTAACTTAATTTCCTACTTCTAAATTCATTCCTAAATTCAATACTTACATTAATCCTGTAGTTGGACATTTTGGACTTTCGATTGTGGGCATTGTTTTGTGCCCAGATCAGCAGCAGGTGGTGTGCATTTGTTGGAAAGGCATCGAAGACCTCCGATATGCTGCATCTCCTGATGTGTGTCTCCCTCAAGTGGCTGTCAGCAAATGCATGCTAGACACCCCATTCCAAGCTGAGTGTGACATCACGGAACATGCATCATAGAACAGGCATGCTAGAACCTGGGTCTTCAACCTGCAACCCTCCAGCTGAGGTGGAACTACACATCCCAGCATGCCCTGCCTCAGTTTTAGCATACCTTAATAGCAAAACTGTGGCAGGGCATGCTGGGATGTGTAGTTTCACAGCAGCTGGAGGGCCACAGGATGAAGACCCAAGCCGCAGGTACATTGAATGCTAGCAAGCTGAATGTTTAAATTCTTTTTGTTCCACAGCATTCCAATGCGGAAGATTCCATGGAACCAGAGATCCTTCCATTGAGAAGGACATGCTGCCTGGATGACTGCACTGTGCAAATTAAATCACGGAGCCAGTTGGCTTGTGGGTGGCTCTGGTGACTGAGTGGTTGAGTGGGCGGTGTGTCGGAGGTGGAGCACATGCAAATGATTGTGTATCATCCAGCTAGTGAGAGAGAAAACTCACGTAGGAGTGTGCCTGCTTGTCAGTGGGTTATGCACCTTGCCAGACGTCAAATCTACATGGAGCAGCTGGAGGGGACAAGAGCAGGTTTGCAAAATATAGATAGAAGAGCATATATGCTGGCGCATTCTCCATGATTGTGTCAGCTTATGTTTTGGTGAACTGCACTTTCCTCCACCCCATTTCAGCCTACAGCTAATTTTTAGCCGTTTTGGTTAAGATCAAGTGTAGTCGCTTCTCAGCCTTTTGGTTGTGATCTTGTATCATGGTTGAAGGGTCTTATGGAGGGTTTGTTTTCTTCATTGGCGAAAGGCCGAAGATATTCCAGAATGGAAGGCTTGGGAACACTATCCGTTTTTCAGTTGTGGAAAAGCAGAAAGTCCGGATTGGATTACATTCTATAGTAAAGGATATCTTTCTATTTATTGACCCTCCCCTTATATGTGTCTGTCTTTCAACAAAGCTCCTGGCTTTTGATTCCCTCACCCTCTTACACTCCACACCCATAGCCTTATTAACTGTTGTATTATTGTATAGTTTAAATGTATAGTGCAGTTCATGATTTATAGTGTAGGCTGGCCTGTGCTGTAGTTCTTGAATGTACTATACCGTCAGCATTTGTATTGTGTTTTGGCTGTGCTGCAACACAGTACTTATGTGTGTAATGTTTATGTATGTTTTTTTGCTTCTTTATGTCAATAAAGACTGCTTTTTCAATCCAATATCTGAAAACAATCAATGTTTATCTTTGATGGCAATTGAAGTGGTATGATATTTGCTGCTTTTGAAAGCCAATATCTGATATGTCCCCTATCTGGGAACCGTATATTAAATGCCTTTTCAGAAAAGGGAGATGGGAGAAGAGCTTTCAGTACTTGTAGGACCGATGCATATTTCCTACTCTAGCCTCCAAAAATAGATTCAGTTGCATTTTCCAGCGTGTTTTGGATGCGCCTTTGCAAATGTCTTACATCGACAAACTTATTTAGTACTATTTTGCAAATAGGGTTACATTGTCGCAACATTGTGTTCCCTAATTGCTTGATTTTTTAAATGCAACAATTGATAAAGACACCTGAAAACTGCTCTGTGGAGTCTTATTTTGTGTCTACTTCTTATCTACATTTAATTCCCTACCTCTAATCAAGGCATTTTTAAATGCTGGGGGCTGCCAGGACGTGAGGCCTACCTAGACTTTAGATCTGAATTCGAATGTACTTGTGAACTAATTTAATTTCCTACTTCTAAATTCATTCCTAAATTCAATACTTACATTAATCCTGTAGTTGGACATTTTGGACTTTCGATTGTGGGCATTGTTTTGTGCCCAGATCAGCAGCAGGTGGTGTGCATTTGTTGGAAAGGCATCGAAGACCTCCGATATGCTGCATCTCCTGATGTGTGTCTCCCTCAAGTGGCTGTCAGCAAATGCATGCTAGACACCCCATTCCAAGCTGAGTGTGACATCACGGAACATGCATCATAGAACAGGCATGCTAGAACATGGTTCTTCAACCTGCAACCCTCCAGCTGAGGTGGAACTACACATCCCAGCATGCCCTGCCTCAGTTTTAGCATACCTTAATAGCAAAACTGTGGCAGGGCATGCTGGGATGTGTAATTTCACAGCAGCTGGAGGGCCACAGGATGAAGACCCAAGCCGCAGTTACATTGAATGCTAGCAAGCTGAATGTTTAAATTCTTTTTGTTCCACAGCATTCCAATGCGGAAGATTCCATGGAACCAGAGATCCTTCCATTGAGAAGGACATGCTGCCTGGATGACTGCACTGTGCAAATTAAATCACGGAGCCAGTTGGCTTGTGGGTGGCTCTGGTGACTGAGTGGTTGGGTGGGCGGTGTGTCGGAGGTGGAGCACATGCAAATTATTGTGTATCATCCAGCTAGTGAGAGAGAAAACTCATGTAGGAGTGTGCCTGCTTGTCAGTGGGTTATGCACCTTGCCAGACGTCAAATCTACATGGAGCAGCTGGAGGGGACAAGAGCAGGTTTGCAAAATATAGATAGAAGAGCATGTATGCTGGCGCATTCTCCATGATTGTGTCAGCTTATGTTTTGGTGCACTGCACTTTCCTCCACCTCATTTCAGCCTACAGCTAATTTTTAGCTGTTTTGGTTAAGATCAAGTGTAGTCACTTCTCGGCCTTTTGGTTGTGATCTTGTATCATGGTTGAAGGGTCTGCTGGAGGGATTGTTTTCTTCATTGGTGAAAGACCGAAGATATTCCAGGATGGAAGGCTTGGGAACACTATCCGTTTTTTAGTTGTGGAAGAGCAGAAAGACTGGATTGGTTTACATTCTATAGTAAAGGATATCTTTCTATTTATTGACCCTCCCCTTATATGTGTCTGTCTTTCAACAAAGCTCCTGGCTTGTGATTACCTCACGCTCTTACACTTCACACCCATAGCCTTATTAACTGTTGTATTATTGTATAGTTTAAATGTATAGTGCAGTTCATGATTTATAGTGTAGGCTGGCCTGTGCTGTAGTTCTTGAATATACTATACCGTCAGCATTTGTATTGTGTTTTGGCTGTGCTGCAACACGGTACTTATGTGTGTAATGTTTATGTATGTTTTTTTGCTTCTTTATGTCAATAAAGACTGCTTTTTCAATCCAATATCTGAAAACAATCAATGTTTATCTTTGATGGCAATAGAAGTGGTATGATATTTGCTGCTTTTGAAAGCCAATATCTGATATGTTCCCTATCTGGGGACCATATATTAAATGGCTTTTCAGAAAAGGGAGATCGGAGAAGAGCTTTCAGTACTTGTAGGACCGATGCATATTTCTATTCTAGCCTCCAAAAACAGATTCAGTTGCATTTTCCAGCGTGTTTTGGATGCGCCTTTGCAAATGTCTTACATCGACAAACTTATTTAGTACTATTTTGCAAATAGGGTTACATTGTCGCAACATTGTGTTCCCTAATTGCTTGATTTTTTAAATGCAACAATTGATAAAGACACCTGAAAACTGCTCTGTGGAGTCTTATTTTGTGTCTACTTCTTATCTACATTTAATTCCCTACCTCTAATCAAGGCATTTTTAAATGCTGGGGGCTGCCAGGACGTGAGGCCTACCTAGACTTTAGATCTGAATTCGAATTTACTTGTGAACTAACTTAATTTCCTACTTCTAAATTCATTCCTAAATTCAATACTTACATTAATCCTGTAGTTGGACATTTTGGACTTTCGATTGTGGGCATTGTTTTGTGCCCAGATCAGCAGCAGGTGGTGTGCATTTGTTGGAAAGGCATCGAAGACCTCCGATATGCTGCATCTCCTGATGTGTGTCTCCCTCAAGTGGCTGTCAGCAAATGCATGCTAGACACCCCATTCCAAGCTGAGTGTGACATCACGGAACATGCATCATAGAACAGGCATGCTAGAACCTGGGTCTTCAACCTGCAACCCTCCAGCTGAGGTGGAACTACACATCCCAGCATGCCCTGCCTCAGTTTTAGCATACCTTAATAGCAAAACTGTGGCAGGGCATGCTGGGATGTGTAGTTTCACAGCAGCTGGTGGGCCACAGGATGAAGACCCAAGCTGCAGGTACATTGAATGCTAGCAAGCTGAATGTTTAAATCCTTTTTGTTCCACAGCATTCCAATGCGGAAGATTCCATGGAACCAGAGATCCTTCCATTGAGAAGGACATGCTGCCTGGATGACTGCACTGTGCAAATTAAATCACGGAGCCAGTTGGCTTGTGGGTGGCTCTGGTGACTGAGAGGTTGGGTGGGCGGTGTGTCGGAGGTGGAGCACATGCAAATGATTGTGTATCATCCAGCTAGTGAGAGAGAAAACTCATGTAGGAGTGTGCCTGCTTGTCAGTGGGTTATGCACCTTGCCAGACGTCAAATCTACATGGAGCAGCTGGAGGGGACAAGAGCAGGTTTGCAAAATATAGATAGAAGAGCATGTATGCTGGCGCATTCTCCATGATTGTGTCAGCTTATGTTTTGGTGCACTGCACTTTCCTCCACCTCATTTCAGCCTACAGCTAATTTTTAGCTGTTTTGGTTAAGATCAAGTGTAGTCACTTCTCGGCCTTTTGGTTGTGATCTTGTATCATGGTTGAAGGGTCTGCTGGAGGGATTGTTTTCTTCATTGGTGAAAGACCGAAGATATTCCAGGATGGAAGGCTTGGGAACACTATCCGTTTTTTAGTTGTGGAAGAGCAGAAAGACCGGATTGGATTACATTCTATAGTAAAGGATATCTTTCTATTTATTGACCCTCCCCTTATATGTGTCTGTCTTTCAACAAAGCTCCTGGCTTGTGATTACCTCACGCTCTTACACTTCACACCCATAGCCTTATTAACTGTTGTATTATTGTATAGTTTAAATGTATAGTGCAGTTCATGATTTATAGTGTAGGCTGGCCTGTGCTGTAGTTCTTGAATGTACTATACCGTCAGCATTTGTATTGTGTTTTGGCTGTGCTGCAACACGGTACTTATGTGTGTAATGTTTATGTATGTTTTTTGCTTCTTTATGTCAATAAAGACTGCTTTTTCAATCCAATATCTGAAAACAATCAATGTTTATCTTTGATGGCAATAGAAGTGGTATGATATTTGCTGCTTTTGAAAGCCAATATCTGATATGTCCCCTATCTGGGAACCATATATTAAATGGCTTTTCAGAAAAGGGAGATCGGAGAAGAGCTTTCAGTACTTGTAGGACCGATGCATATTTCCTATTCTAGCCTCCAAAAACAGATTCAGTTGCATTTTCCAGCGTGTTTTGGATGCGCCTTTGCAAATGTCTTATATCGACAAACTTATTTAGTACTATTTTGCAAATAGGGTTACATTGTCGCAACATTGTGTTCCCTAATTGCTTGATTTTTTAAATGCAACAATTGATAAAGACACCTGAAAACTGCTCTGTGGAGTCTTATTTTGTGTCTACTTCTTATCTACATTTAATTCCCTACCTCTAATCAAGGCATTTTTAAATGCTGGGAGCTGCCAGGACGTGAGGCCTACCTAGACTTTAGATCTGAATTCGAATGTACTTGTGAACTAACTTAATTTCCTACTTCTAAATTCATTCCTAAATTCAATACTTACATTAATCCTGTAGTTGGACATTTTGGACTTTCGATTGTGGGCATTGTTTTGTGCCCAGATCAGCAGCAGGTGGTGTGCATTTGTTGGAAAGGCATCGAAGACCTCCGATATGCTGCATCTCCTGATGTGTGTCTCCCTCAAGTGGCTGTCAGCAAATGCATGCTAGACACCCCATTCCAAGCTGAGTGTGACATCACGGAACATGCATCATAGAACAGGCATGCTAGAACCTGGGTCTTCAACCTGCAACCCTCCAGCTGAGGTGGAACTACACATCCCAGCATGCCCTGCCTCAGTTTTAGCATACCTTAATAGCAAAACTGTGGCAGGGCATGCTGGGATGTGTAGTTTCACAGCAGCTGGAGGGCCACAGGATGAAGACCCAAGCCGCAGGTACATTGAATGCTAGCAAGCTGAATGTTTAAATTCTTTTTGTTCCACAGCATTCCAATGCGGAAGATTCCATGGAACCAGAGATCCTTCCATTGAGAAGGACATGCTGCCTGGATGACTGCACTGTGCAAATTAAATCACGGAGCCAGTTGGCTTGTGGGTGGCTCTGGTGACTGAGTGGTTGAGTGGGCGGTGTGTCGGAGGTGGAGCACATGCAAATGATTGTGTATCATCCAGCTAGTGAGAGAGAAAACTCACGTAGGAGTGTGCCTGCTTGTCAGTGGGTTATGCACCTTGCCAGACGTCAAATCTACATGGAGCAGCTGGAGGGGACAAGAGCAGGTTTGCAAAATATAGATAGAAGAGCATATATGCTGGCGCATTCTCCATGATTGTGTCAGCTTATGTTTTGGTGCACTGCACTTTCCTCCACCCCATTTCAGCCTACAGCTAATTTTTAGCCGTTTTGGTTAAGATCAAGTGTAGTCGCTTCTCAGCCTTTTGGTTGTGATCTTGTATCATGGTTGAAGGGTCTTATGGAGGGTTTGTTTTCTTCATTGGCGAAAGGCCGAAGATATTCCAGAATGGAAGGCTTGGGAACACTATCCGTTTTTCAGTTGTGGAAAAGCAGAAAGTCCGGATTGGATTACATTCTATAGTAAAGGATATCTTTCTATTTATTGACCCTCCCCTTATATGTGTCTGTCTTTCAACAAAGCTCCTGGCTTTTGATTCCCTCACCCTCTTACACTCCACACCCATAGCCTTATTAACTGTTGTATTATTGTATAGTTTAAATGTATAGTGCAGTTCATGATTTATAGTGTAGGCTGGCCTGTGCTGTAGTTCTTGAATGTACTATACCGTCAGCATTTGTATTGTGTTTTGGCTGTGCTGCAACACAGTACTTATGTGTGTAATGTTTATGTATGTTTTTTTGCTTCTTTATGTCAATAAAGACTGCTTTTTCAATCCAATATCTGAAAACAATCAATGTTTATCTTTGATGGCAATAGAAGTGGTATGATATTTGCTGCTTTTGAAAGCCAATATCTGATATGTCCCCTATCTGGGAACCGTATATTAAATGCCTTTTCAGAAAAGGGAGATGGGAGAAGAGCTTTCAGTACTTGTAGGACCGATGCATATTTCCTACTCTAGCCTCCAAAAATAGATTCAGTTGCATTTTCCAGCGTGTTTTGGATGCGCCTTTGCAAATGTCTTACATCGACAAACTTATTTAGTACTATTTTGCAAATAGGGTTACATTGTCGCAACATTGTGTTCCCTAATTGCTTGATTTTTTAAATGCAACAATTGATAAAGACACCTGAAAACTGCTCTGTGGAGTCTTATTTTGTGTCTACTTCTTATCTACATTTAATTCCCTACCTCTAATCAAGGCATTTTTAAATGCTGGGGGCTGCCAGGACGTGAGGCCTACCTAGACTTTAGATCTGAATTCGAATGTACTTGTGAACTAATTTAATTTCCTACTTCTAAATTCATTCCTAAATTCAATACTTACATTAATCCTGTAGTTGGACATTTTGGACTTTCGATTGTGGGCATTGTTTTGTGCCCAGATCAGCAGCAGGTGGTGTGCATTTGTTGGAAAGGCATCGAAGACCTCCGATATGCTGCATCTCCTGATGTGTGTCTCCCTCAAGTGGCTGTCAGCAAATGCATGCTAGACACCCCATTCCAAGCTGAGTGTGACATCACGGAACATGCATCATAGAACAGGCATGCTAGAACATGGTTCTTCAACCTGCAACCCTCCAGCTGAGGTGGAACTACACATCCCAGCATGCCCTGCCTCAGTTTTAGCATACCTTAATAGCAAAACTGTGGCAGGGCATGCTGGGATGTGTAATTTCACAGCAGCTGGAGGGCCACAGGATGAAGACCCAAGCCGCAGTTACATTGAATGCTAGCAAGCTGAATGTTTAAATTCTTTTTGTTCCACAGCATTCCAATGCGGAAGATTCCATGGAACCAGAGATCCTTCCATTGAGAAGGACATGCTGCCTGGATGACTGCACTGTGCAAATTAAATCACGGAGCCAGTTGGCTTGTGGGTGGCTCTGGTGACTGAGTGGTTGGGTGGGCGGTGTGTCGGAGGTGGAGCACATGCAAATTATTGTGTATCATCCAGCTAGTGAGAGAGAAAACTCATGTAGGAGTGTGCCTGCTTGTCAGTGGGTTATGCACCTTGCCAGACGTCAAATCTACATGGAGCAGCTGGAGGGGACAAGAGCAGGTTTGCAAAATATAGATAGAAGAGCATGTATGCTGGCGCATTCTCCATGATTGTGTCAGCTTATGTTTTGGTGCACTGCACTTTCCTCCACCTCATTTCAGCCTACAGCTAATTTTTAGCTGTTTTGGTTAAGATCAAGTGTAGTCACTTCTCGGCCTTTTGGTTGTGATCTTGTATCATGGTTGAAGGGTCTGCTGGAGGGATTGTTTTCTTCATTGGTGAAAGACCGAAGATATTCCAGGATGGAAGGCTTGGGAACACTATCCGTTTTTTAGTTGTGGAAGAGCAGAAAGACCGGATTGGATTACATTCTATAGTAAAGGATATCTTTCTATTTATTGACCCTCCCCTTATATGTGTCTGTCTTTCAACAAAGCTCCTGGCTTGTGATTACCTCACGCTCTTACACTTCACACCCATAGCCTTATTAACTGTTGTATTATTGTATAGTTTAAATGTATAGTGCAGTTCATGATTTATAGTGTAGGCTGGCCTGTGCTGTAGTTCTTGAATATACTATACCGTCAGCATTTGTATTGTGTTTTGGCTGTGCTGCAACACGGTACTTATGTGTGTAATGTTTATGTATGTTTTTTTGCTTCTTTATGTCAATAAAGACTGCTTTTTCAATCCAATATCTGAAAACAATCAATGTTTATCTTTGATGGCAATAGAAGTGGTATGATATTTGCTGCTTTTGAAAGCCAATATCTGATATGTTCCCTATCTGGGGACCATATATTAAATGGCTTTTCAGAAAAGGGAGATCGGAGAAGAGCTTTCAGTACTTGTAGGACCGATGCATATTTCTATTCTAGCCTCCAAAAACAGATTCAGTTGCATTTTCCAGCGTGTTTTGGATGCGCCTTTGCAAATGTCTTACATCGACAAACTTATTTAGTACTATTTTGCAAATAGGGTTACATTGTCGCAACATTGTGTTCCCTAATTGCTTGATTTTTTAAATGCAACAATTGATAAAGACACCTGAAAACTGCTCTGTGGAGTCTTATTTTGTGTCTACTTCTTATCTACATTTAATTCCCTACCTCTAATCAAGGCATTTTTAAATGCTGGGGGCTGCCAGGACGTGAGGCCTACCTAGACTTTAGATCTGAATTCGAATTTACTTGTGAACTAACTTAATTTCCTACTTCTAAATTCATTCCTAAATTCAATACTTACATTAATCCTGTAGTTGGACATTTTGGACTTTCGATTGTGGGCATTGTTTTGTGCCCAGATCAGCAGCAGGTGGTGTGCATTTGTTGGAAAGGCATCGAAGACCTCCGATATGCTGCATCTCCTGATGTGTGTCTCCCTCAAGTGGCTGTCAGCAAATGCATGCTAGACACCCCATTCCAAGCTGAGTGTGACATCACGGAACATGCATCATAGAACAGGCATGCTAGAACCTGGGTCTTCAACCTGCAACCCTCCAGCTGAGGTGGAACTACACATCCCAGCATGCCCTGCCTCAGTTTTAGCATACCTTAATAGCAAAACTGTGGCAGGGCATGCTGGGATGTGTAGTTTCACAGCAGCTGGTGGGCCACAGGATGAAGACCCAAGCTGCAGGTACATTGAATGCTAGCAAGCTGAATGTTTAAATCCTTTTTGTTCCACAGCATTCCAATGCGGAAGATTCCATGGAACCAGAGATCCTTCCATTGAGAAGGACATGCTGCCTGGATGACTGCACTGTGCAAATTAAATCACGGAGCCAGTTGGCTTGTGGGTGGCTCTGGTGACTGAGAGGTTGGGTGGGCGGTGTGTCGGAGGTGGAGCACATGCAAATGATTGTGTATCATCCAGCTAGTGAGAGAGAAAACTCACGCAGGAGTGTGCCTGCTTGTCAGTGGGTTATGCACCTTGCCAGACGTCAAATCTACATGGAGCAGCTGGAGGGGACAAGAGCAGGTTTGCAAAATATAGATAGAAGAGCATATATGCTGGCGCATTCTCCATGATTGTGTCAGCTTATGTTTTGGTGCACTGCACTTTCCTCCACATCATTTCAGCCTACAGCTAATTTTTAGCTGTTTTGGTTAAGATCAAGTGTAGTTGCTTCTCAGCCTTTTGGTTGTGATCTTGTATCATGGTTGAAGGGTCTGCTGGAGGGATTGTTTTCTTCATTGGTGAAAGACCGAAAATATTCCAGGATGGAAGGCTTGGAAACACTATCCGTTTTTCAGTTGTGGAAGAGCATAAAGACCGGATTGGATTACATTCTATAGTAAAGGATATCTTTCTATTTATTGACCCTCCCCTTATATGTGTCTGTCTTTCAACAAAGCTCCTGGCTTGTGATTCCCTCACCCTCTTACATTTCACACCCATAGCCTTATTAACTGTTGTATTATTGTATAGTTTAAATGTATAGTGCAGTTCATGATTTATAGTGTAGGCTGGCCTGTGCTGTAGTTCTTGAATGTACTATACCGTCAGCATTTGTATTGTGTTTTGGCTGTGCTGCAACACGGTACTTATGTGTGTAATGTTTATGTATGTTTTTTTGCTTCTTTATGTCAATAAAGACTGCTTTTTCAATCCAATATCTGAAAACAATCAATGTTTATCTTTGATGGCAATAGAAGTGGTATGATATTTGCTGCTTTTGAAAGCCAATATCTGATATGTCCCCTATCTGGGAACCGTATATTAAATGCCTTTTCAGAAAAGGGAGATGGGAGAAGAGCTTTCAGTACTTGTAGGACCGATGCATATTTCCTACTCTAGCCTCCAAAAATAGATTCAGTTGCATTTTCCAGCGTGTTTTGGATGCGCCTTTGCAAATGTCTTACATCGACAAACTTATTTAGTACTATTTTGCAAATAGGGTTACATTGTCGCAACATTGTGTTCCCTAATTGCTTGATTTTTTAAATGCAACAATTGATAAAGACACCTGAAAACTGCTCTGTGGAGTCTTATTTTGTGTCTACTTCTTATCTACATTTAATTCCCTACCTCTAATCAAGGCATTTTTAAATGCTGGGGGCTGCCAGGACGTGAGGCCTACCTAGACTTTAGATCTGAATTCGAATGTACTTGTGAACTAATTTAATTTCCTACTTCTAAATTCATTCCTAAATTCAATACTTACATTAATCCTGTAGTTGGACATTTTGGACTTTCGATTGTGGGCATTGTTTTGTGCCCAGATCAGCAGCAGGTGGTGTGCATTTGTTGGAAAGGCATCGAAGACCTCCGATATGCTGCATCTCCTGATGTGTGTCTCCCTCAAGTGGCTGTCAGCAAATGCATGCTAGACACCCCATTCCAAGCTGAGTGTGACATCACGGAACATGCATCATAGAACAGGCATGCTAGAACATGGTTCTTCAACCTGCAACCCTCCAGCTGAGGTGGAACTACACATCCCAGCATGCCCTGCCTCAGTTTTAGCATACCTTAATAGCAAAACTGTGGCAGGGCATGCTGGGATGTGTAATTTCACAGCAGCTGGAGGGCCACAGGATGAAGACCCAAGCCGCAGTTACATTGAATGCTAGCAAGCTGAATGTTTAAATTCTTTTTGTTCCACAGCATTCCAATGCGGAAGATTCCATGGAACCAGAGATCCTTCCATTGAGAAGGACATGCTGCCTGGATGACTGCACTGTGCAAATTAAATCACGGAGCCAGTTGGCTTGTGGGTGGCTCTGGTGACTGAGTGGTTGGGTGGGCGGTGTGTCGGAGGTGGAGCACATGCAAATTATTGTGTATCATCCAGCTAGTGAGAGAGAAAACTCATGTAGGAGTGTGCCTGCTTGTCAGTGGGTTATGCACCTTGCCAGACGTCAAATCTACATGGAGCAGCTGGAGGGGACAAGAGCAGGTTTGCAAAATATAGATAGAAGAGCATGTATGCTGGCGCATTCTCCATGATTGTGTCAGCTTATGTTTTGGTGCACTGCACTTTCCTCCACCTCATTTCAGCCTACAGCTAATTTTTAGCTGTTTTGGTTAAGATCAAGTGTAGTCACTTCTCGGCCTTTTGGTTGTGATCTTGTATCATGGTTGAAGGGTCTGCTGGAGGGATTGTTTTCTTCATTGGTGAAAGACCGAAGATATTCCAGGATGGAAGGCTTGGGAACACTATCCGTTTTTTAGTTGTGGAAGAGCAGAAAGACCGGATTGGATTACATTCTATAGTAAAGGATATCTTTCTATTTATTGACCCTCCCCTTATATGTGTCTGTCTTTCAACAAAGCTCCTGGCTTGTGATTACCTCACGCTCTTACACTTCACACCCATAGCCTTATTAACTGTTGTATTATTGTATAGTTTAAATGTATAGTGCAGTTCATGATTTATAGTGTAGGCTGGCCTGTGCTGTAGTTCTTGAATATACTATACCGTCAGCATTTGTATTGTGTTTTGGCTGTGCTGCAACACGGTACTTATGTGTGTAATGTTTATGTATGTTTTTTTGCTTCTTTATGTCAATAAAGACTGCTTTTTCAATCCAATATCTGAAAACAATCAATGTTTATCTTTGATGGCAATAGAAGTGGTATGATATTTGCTGCTTTTGAAAGCCAATATCTGATATGTTCCCTATCTGGGGACCATATATTAAATGGCTTTTCAGAAAAGGGAGATCGGAGAAGAGCTTTCAGTACTTGTAGGACCGATGCATATTTCTATTCTAGCCTCCAAAAACAGATTCAGTTGCATTTTCCAGCGTGTTTTGGATGCGCCTTTGCAAATGTCTTACATCGACAAACTTATTTAGTACTATTTTGCAAATAGGGTTACATTGTCGCAACATTGTGTTCCCTAATTGCTTGATTTTTTAAATGCAACAATTGATAAAGACACCTGAAAACTGCTCTGTGGAGTCTTATTTTGTGTCTACTTCTTATCTACATTTAATTCCCTACCTCTAATCAAGGCATTTTTAAATGCTGGGGGCTGCCAGGACGTGAGGCCTACCTAGACTTTAGATCTGAATTCGAATTTACTTGTGAACTAACTTAATTTCCTACTTCTAAATTCATTCCTAAATTCAATACTTACATTAATCCTGTAGTTGGACATTTTGGACTTTCGATTGTGGGCATTGTTTTGTGCCCAGATCAGCAGCAGGTGGTGTGCATTTGTTGGAAAGGCATCGAAGACCTCCGATATGCTGCATCTCCTGATGTGTGTCTCCCTCAAGTGGCTGTCAGCAAATGCATGCTAGACACCCCATTCCAAGCTGAGTGTGACATCACGGAACATGCATCATAGAACAGGCATGCTAGAACCTGGGTCTTCAACCTGCAACCCTCCAGCTGAGGTGGAACTACACATCCCAGCATGCCCTGCCTCAGTTTTAGCATACCTTAATAGCAAAACTGTGGCAGGGCATGCTGGGATGTGTAGTTTCACAGCAGCTGGTGGGCCACAGGATGAAGACCCAAGCTGCAGGTACATTGAATGCTAGCAAGCTGAATGTTTAAATCCTTTTTGTTCCACAGCATTCCAATGCGGAAGATTCCATGGAACCAGAGATCCTTCCATTGAGAAGGACATGCTGCCTGGATGACTGCACTGTGCAAATTAAATCACGGAGCCAGTTGGCTTGTGGGTGGCTCTGGTGACTGAGAGGTTGGGTGGGCGGTGTGTCGGAGGTGGAGCACATGCAAATGATTGTGTATCATCCAGCTAGTGAGAGAGAAAACTCACGCAGGAGTGTGCCTGCTTGTCAGTGGGTTATGCACCTTGCCAGACGTCAAATCTACATGGAGCAGCTGGAGGGGACAAGAGCAGGTTTGCAAAATATAGATATAAGAGCATATATGCTGGCGCATTCTCCATGATTGTGTCAGCTTATGTTTTGGTGCACTGCACTTTCCTCCACATCATTTCAGCCTACAGCTAATTTTTAGCTGTTTTGGTTAAGATCAAGTGTAGTTGCTTCTCAGCCTTTTGGTTGTGATCTTGTATCATGGTTGAAGGGTCTGCTGGAGGGATTGTTTTCTTCATTGGCGAAAGACCGAAAATATTCCAGGATGGAAGGCTTGGAAACACTATCCGTTTTTCAGTTGTGGAAGAGCATAAAGACCGGATTGGATTACATTCTATAGTAAAGGATATCTTTCTATTTATTGACCCTCCCCTTATATGTGTCTGTCTTTCAACAAAGCTCCTGGCTTGTGATTCCCTCACCCTCTTACATTTCACACCCATAGCCTTATTAACTGTTGTATTATTGTATAGTTTAAATGTATAGTGCAGTTCATGATTTATAGTGTAGGCTGGCCTGTGCTGTAGTTCTTGAATGTACTATACCGTCAGCATTTGTATTGTGTTTTGGCTGTGCTGCAACACGGTACTTATGTGTGTAATGTTTATGTATGTTTTTTTGCTTCTTTATGTCAATAAAGACTGCTTTTTCAATCCAATATCTGAAAACAATCAATGTTTATCTTTGATGGCAATAGAAGTGGTATGATATTTGCTGCTTTTGAAAGCCAATATCTGATATGTCCCCTATCTGGGAACCATATATTAAATGGCTTTTCAGAAAAGGGAGATCGGAGAAGAGCTTTCAGTACTTGTAGGACCGATGCATATTTCTATTCTAGCCTCCAAAAACAGATTCAGTTGCATTTTCCAGCGTGTTTTGGATGCGCCTTTGCAAATGTCTTACATCGACAAACTTATTTAGTACTATTTTGCAAATAGGGTTACATTGTCGCAACATTGTGTTCCCTAATTGCTTGATTTTTTAAATGCAACAATTGATAAAGACACCTGAAAACTGCTCTGTGGAGTCTTATTTTGTGTCTACTTCTTATCTACATTTAATTCCCTACCTCTAATCAAGGCATTTTTAAATGCTGGGGGCTGCCAGGACGTGAGGCCTACCTAGACTTTAGATCTGAATTCGAATGTACTTGTGAACTAACTTAATTTCCTACTTCTAAATTCATTCCTAAATTCAATACTTACATTAATCCTGTAGTTGGACATTTTGGACTTTCGATTGTGGGCATTGTTTTGTGCCCAGATCAGCAGCAGGTGGTGTGCATTTGTTGGAAAGGCATCGAAGACCTCCGATATGCTGCATCTCCTGATGTGTGTCTCCCTCAAGTGGCTGTCAGCAAATGCATGCTAGACACCCCATTCCAAGCTGAGTGTGACATCACGGAACATGCATCATAGAACAGGCATGCTAGAACCTGGGTCTTCAACCTGCAACCCTCCAGCTGAGGTGGAACTACACATCCCAGCATGCCCTGCCTCAGTTTTAGCATACCTTAATAGCAAAACTGTGGCAGGGCATGCTGGGATGTGTAGTTTCACAGCAGCTGGTGGGCCACAGGATGAAGACCCAAGCTGCAGGTACATTGAATGCTAGCAAGCTGAATGTTTAAATCCTTTTTGTTCCACAGCATTTCAATGCGGAAGATTCCATGGAACCAGAGATCCTTCCATTGAGAAGGACATGCTGCCTGGATGACTGCACTGTGCAAATTAAATCACGGAGCCAGTTGGCTTGTGGGTGGCTCTGGTGACTGAGTGGTTGGGTGGGCGGTGTGTCGGAGGTGGAGCACATGCAAATGATTGTGTATCATCCAGCTAGTGAGAGAGAAAACTCACGCAGGAGTGTGCCTGCTTGTCAGTGGGTTATGCACCTTGCCAGACGTCAAATCTACATGGAGCAGCTGGAGAGGACAAGAGCAGGTTTGCAAAATATAGATATAAGAGCATATATGCTGGCGCATTCTCCATGATTGTGTCAGCTTATGTTTTGGTGCACTGCACTTTCCTCCACATCATTTCAGCCTACAACTAATTTTTAGCTGTTTTGGTTAAGATCAAGTGTAGTTGCTTCTCAGCCTGTTGGTTGTGATCTTGTATCATGGTTGAAGGGTCTGCTGGAGGGATTGTTTAATTCATTGGCGAAAGATCGAAAATATTCCAGGATGGAAGGCTTGGAAACACTATCCGTTTTTCAGTTGTGGAAGAGCATAAAGACCGGATTGGATTACATTCTATAGTAAAGGATATCTTTCTATTTATTGACCTTCCTCTTATATGTGTCTGTCTTTCAACAAAGCTCCTGGCTTGTGATTCCCTCACCCTCTTACACTTCACACCCATAGCCTTATTAACTGTTGTATTATTGTATAGTTTAAATGTATAGTGCAGTTCATGATTTATAGTGTAGGCTGGCCTGTGCTGTAGTTCTTGAATGTACTATACCGTCAGCATTTGTATTGTGTTTTGGCTGTGCTGCAACACGGTACTTATGTGTGTAATGTTTATGTATGTTTTTTTGCTTCTATATGTCAATAAAGACTGCTTTTTCAATCCAATATCTGAAAACAATCAATGTTTATCTTTGATGGCAATAGAAGTGGTATGATATTTGCTGCTTTTGAAAGCCAATATCTGATATGTCCCCTATCTGGGAACCATATATTAAATGGCTTTTCAGAAAAGGGAGATCGGAGAAGAGCTTTCAGTACTTGTAGGACCGATGCATATTTCTATTCTAGCCTCCAAAAACAGATTCAGTTGCATTTTCCAGCGTGTTTTGGATGCGCCTTTGCAAATGTCTTACATCGACAAACTTATTTAGTACTATTTTGCAAATAGGGTTACATTGTCGCAACATTGTGTTCCCTAATTGCTTGATTTTTTAAATGCAACAATTGATAAAGACACCTGAAAACTGCTCTGTGGAGTCTTATTTTGTGTCTACTTCTTATCTACATTTAATTCCCTACCTCTAATCAAGGCATTTTTAAATGCTGGGGGCTGCCAGGACGTGAGGCCTACCTAGACTTTAGATCTGAATTCGAATGTACTTGTGAACTAACTTAATTTCCTACTTCTAAATTCATTCCTAAATTCAATACTTACATTAATCCTGTAGTTGGACATTTTGGACTTTCGATTGTGGGCATTGTTTTGTGCCCAGATCAGCAGCAGGTGGTGTGCATTTGTTGGAAAGGCATCGAAGACCTCCGATATGCTGCATCTCCTGATGTGTGTCTCCCTCAAGTGGCTGTCAGCAAATGCATGCTAGACACCCCATTCCAAGCTGAGTGTGACATCACGGAACATGCATCATAGAACAGGCATGCTAGAACATGGTTCTTCAACCTGCAACCCTCCAGCTGAGGTGGAACTACACATCCCAGCATGCCCTGCCTCAGTTTTAGCATACCTTAATAGCAAAACTGTGGCAGGGCATGCTGGGATGTGTAATTTCACAGCAGCTGGAGGGCCACAGGATGAAGACCCAAGCCGCAGTTACATTGAATGCTAGCAAGCTGAATGTTTAAATTCTTTTTGTTCCACAGCATTCCAATGCGGAAGATTCCATGGAACCAGAGATCCTTCCATTGAGAAGGACATGCTGCCTGGATGACTGCACTGTGCAAATTAAATCACGGAGCCAGTTGGCTTGTGGGTGGCTCTGGTGACTGAGTGGTTGGGTGGGCGGTGTGTCGGAGGTGGAGCACATGCAAATTATTGTGTATCATCCAGCTAGTGAGAGAGAAAACTCATGTAGGAGTGTGCCTGCTTGTCAGTGGGTTATGCACCTTGCCAGACGTCAAATCTACATGGAGCAGCTGGAGGGGACAAGAGCAGGTTTGCAAAATATAGATAGAAGAGCATGTATGCTGGCGCATTCTCCATGATTGTGTCAGCTTATGTTTTGGTGCACTGCACTTTCCTCCACATCATTTCAGCCTACAACTAATTTTTAGCTGTTTTGGTTAAGATCAAGTGTAGTTGCTTCTCAGCCTTTTGGTTGTGATCTTGTATCATGGTTGAAGGGTCTGCTGGAGGGATTGTTTTCTTCATTGGCGAAAGACCGAAAATATTCCAGGATGGAAGGCTTGGAAACACTATCCGTTTTTCAGTTGTGGAAGAGCATAAAGACCGGATTGGATTACATTCTATAGTAAAGGATATCTTTCTATTTATTGACCCTCCCCTTATATGTGTCTGTCTTTCAACAAAGCTCCTGGCTTGTGATTCCCTCACCCTCTTACATTTCACACCCATAGCCTTATTAACTGTTGTATTATTGTATAGTTTAAATGTATAGTGCAGTTCATGATTTATAGTGTAGGCTGGCCTGTGCTGTAGTTCTTGAATGTACTATACCGTCAGCATTTGTATTGTGTTTTGGCTGTGCTGCAACACGGTACTTATGTGTGTAATGTTTATGTATGTTTTTTTGCTTCTTTATGTCAATAAAGACTGCTTTTTCAATCCAATATCTGAAAACAATCAATGTTTATCTTTGATGGCAATAGAAGTGGTATGATATTTGCTGCTTTTGAAAGCCAATATCTGATATGTCCCCTATCTGGGAACCATATATTAAATGGCTTTTCAGAAAAGGGAGATCGGAGAAGAGCTTTCAGTACTTGTAGGACCGATGCATATTTCTATTCTAGCCTCCAAAAACAGATTCAGTTGCATTTTCCAGCGTGTTTTGGATGCGCCTTTGCAAATGTCTTACATCGACAAACTTATTTAGTACTATTTTGCAAATAGGGTTACATTGTCGCAACATTGTGTTCCCTAATTGCTTGATTTTTTAAATGCAACAATTGATAAAGACACCTGAAAACTGCTCTGTGGAGTCTTATTTTGTGTCTACTTCTTATCTACATTTAATTCCCTACCTCTAATCAAGGCATTTTTAAATGCTGGGGGCTGCCAGGACGTGAGGCCTACCTAGACTTTAGATCTGAATTCGAATGTACTTGTGAACTAACTTAATTTCCTACTTCTAAATTCATTCCTAAATTCAATACTTACATTAATCCTGTAGTTGGACATTTTGGACTTTCGATTGTGGGCATTGTTTTGTGCCCAGATCAGCAGCAGGTGGTGTGCATTTGTTGGAAAGGCATCGAAGACCTCCGATATGCTGCATCTCCTGATGTGTGTCTCCCTCAAGTGGCTGTCAGCAAATGCATGCTAGACACCCCATTCCAAGCTGAGTGTGACATCACGGAACATGCATCATAGAACAGGCATGCTAGAACCTGGGTCTTCAACCTGCAACCCTCCAGCTGAGGTGGAACTACACATCCCAGCATGCCCTGCCTCAGTTTTAGCATACCTTAATAGCAAAACTGTGGCAGGGCATGCTGGGATGTGTAGTTTCACAGCAGCTGGTGGGCCACAGGATGAAGACCCAAGCTGCAGGTACATTGAATGCTAGCAAGCTGAATGTTTAAATCCTTTTTGTTCCACAGCATTCCAATGCGGAAGATTCCATGGAACCAGAGATCCTTCCATTGAGAAGGACATGCTGCCTGGATGACTGCACTGTGCAAATTAAATCACGGAGCCAGTTGGCTTGTGGGTGGCTCTGGTGACTGAGTGGTTGGGTGGGCGGTGTGTCGGAGGTGGAGCACATGCAAATGATTGTGTATCATCCAGCTAGTGAGAGAGAAAACTCACGCAGGAGTGTGCCTGCTTGTCAGTGGGTTATGCACCTTGCCAGACGTCAAATCTACATGGAGCAGCTGGAGAGGACAAGAGCAGGTTTGCAAAATATAGATATAAGAGCATATATGCTGGCGCATTCTCCATGATTGTGTCAGCTTATGTTTTGGTGCACTGCACTTTCCTCCACATCATTTCAGCCTACAGCTAATTTTTAGCTGTTTTGGTTAAGATCAAGTGTAGTTGCTTCTCAGCCTTTTGGTTGTGATCTTGTATCATGGTTGAAGGGTCTGCTGGAGGGATTGTTTAATTCATTGGCGAAAGATCGAAAATATTCCAGGATGGAAGGCTTGGAAACACTATCCGTTTTTCAGTTGTGGAAGAGCATAAAGACCGGATTGGATTACATTCTATAGTAAAGGATATTTTTCTATTTATTGACCTTCCCCTTATATGTGTCTGTCTTTCAACAAAGCTCCTGGCTTGTGATTCCCTCACCCTCTTACACTTCACACCCATAGCCTTATTAACTGTTGTATTATTGTATAGTTTAAATGTATAGTGCAGTTCATGATTTATAGTGTAGGCTGGCCTGTGCTGTAGTTCTTGAATGTACTATACCGTCAGCATTTGTATTGTGTTTTGGCTGTGCTGCAACACGGTACTTATGTGTGTAATGTTTATGTATGTTTTTTTGCTTCTTTATGTCAATAAAGACTGCTTTTTCAATCCAATATCTGAAAACAATCAATGTTTATCTTTGATGGCAATAGAAGTGGTATGATATTTGCTGCTTTTGAAAGCCAATATCTGATATGTCCCCTATCTGGGAACCATATATTAAATGGCTTTTCAGAAAAGGGAGATCGGAGAAGAGCTTTCAGTACTTGTAGGACCGATGCATATTTCTATTCTAGCCTCCAAAAACAGATTCAGTTGCATTTTCCAGCGTGTTTTGGATGCGCCTTTGCAAATGTCTTACATCGACAAACTTATTTAGTACTATTTTGCAAATAGGGTTACATTGTCGCAACATTGTGTTCCCTAATTGCTTGATTTTTTAAATGCAACAATTGATAAAGACACCTGAAAACTGCTCTGTGGAGTCTTATTTTGTGTCTACTTCTTATCTACATTTAATTCCCTACCTCTAATCAAGGCATTTTTAAATGCTGGGGGCTGCCAGGACGTGAGGCCTACCTAGACTTTAGATCTGAATTCGAATGTACTTGTGAACTAACTTAATTTCCTACTTCTAAATTCATTCCTAAATTCAATACTTACATTAATCCTGTAGTTGGACATTTTGGACTTTCGATTGTGGGCATTGTTTTGTGCCCAGATCAGCAGCAGGTGGTGTGCATTTGTTGGAAAGGCATCGAAGACCTCCGATATGCTGCATCTCCTGATGTGTGTCTCCCTCAAGTGGCTGTCAGCAAATGCATGCTAGACACCCCATTCCAAGCTGAGTGTGACATCACGGAACATGCATCATAGAACAGGCATGCTAGAACATGGTTCTTCAACCTGCAACCCTCCAGCTGAGGTGGAACTACACATCCCAGCATGCCCTGCCTCAGTTTTAGCATACCTTAATAGCAAAACTGTGGCAGGGCATGCTGGGATGTGTAATTTCACAGCAGCTGGAGGGCCACAGGATGAAGACCCAAGCCGCAGTTACATTGAATGCTAGCAAGCTGAATGTTTAAATTCTTTTTGTTCCACAGCATTCCAATGCGGAAGATTCCATGGAACCAGAGATCCTTCCATTGAGAAGGACATGCTGCCTGGATGACTGCACTGTGCAAATTAAATCACGGAGCCAGTTGGCTTGTGGGTGGCTCTGGTGACTGAGTGGTTGGGTGGGCGGTGTGTCGGAGGTGGAGCACATGCAAATTATTGTGTATCATCCAGCTAGTGAGAGAGAAAACTCATGTAGGAGTGTGCCTGCTTGTCAGTGGGTTATGCACCTTGCCAGACGTCAAATCTACATGGAGCAGCTGGAGGGGACAAGAGCAGGTTTGCAAAATATAGATAGAAGAGCATGTATGCTGGCGCATTCTCCATGATTGTGTCAGCTTATGTTTTGGTGCACTGCACTTTCCTCCACCTCATTTCAGCCTACAGCTAATTTTTAGCTGTTTTGGTTAAGATCAAGTGTAGTCACTTCTCGGCCTTTTGGTTGTGATCTTGTATCATGGTTGAAGGGTCTGCTGGAGGGATTGTTTTCTTCATTGGTGAAAGACCGAAGATATTTCAGGATGGAAGGCTTGGGAACACTATCCGTTTTTTAGTTGTGGAAGAGCAGAAAGACCGGATTGGATTACATTCTATAGTAAAGGATATCTTTCTATTTATTGACCCTCCCCTTATATGTGTCTATCTTTCAACAAAGCTCCTGGCTTGTGATTACCTCACGCTCTTACACTTCACACCCATAGCCTTATTAACTGTTGTATTATTGTATAGTTTAAATGTATAGTGCAGTTCATGATTTATAGTGTAGGCTGGCCTGTGCTGTAGTTCTTTAATATACTATACCGTCAGCATTTGTATTGTGTTTTGGCTGTGCTGCAACACGGTACTTATGTGTGTAATGTTTATGTATGTTTTTTTGCTTCTTTATGTCAATAAAGACTGCTTTTTCAATCCAATATCTGAAAACAATCAATGTTTATCTTTGATGGCAATAGAAGTGGTATGATATTTGCTGCTTTTGAAAGCCAATATCTGATATGTCCCCTATCTGGGAACCATATATTAAATGGCTTTTCAGAAAAGGGAGATCGGAGAAGAGCTTTCAGTACTTGTAGGACCGATGCATATTTCTATTCTAGCCTCCAAAAACAGATTCAGTTGCATTTTCCAGCGTGTTTTGGATGCGCCTTTGCAAATGTCTTACATCGACAAACTTATTTAGTACTATTTTGCAAATAGGGTTACATTGTCGCAACATTGTGTTCCCTAATTGCTTGATTTTTTAAATGCAACAATTGATAAAGACACCTGAAAACTGCTCTGTGGAGTCTTATTTTGTGTCTACTTCTTATCTACATTTAATTCCCTACCTCTAATCAAGGCATTTTTAAATGCTGGGGGCTGCCAGGACGTGAGGCCTACCTAGACTTTAGATCTGAATTCGAATGTACTTGTGAACTAACTTAATTTCCTACTTCTAAATTCATTCCTAAATTCAATACTTACATTAATCCTGTAGTTGGACATTTTGGACTTTCGATTGTGGGCATTGTTTTGTGCCCAGATCAGCAGCAGGTGGTGTGCATTTGTTGGAAAGGCATCGAAGACCTCCGATATGCTGCATCTCCTGATGTGTGTCTCCCTCAAGTGGCTGTCAGCAAATGCATGCTAGACACCCCATTCCAAGCTGAGTGTGACATCACGGAACATGCATCATAGAACAGGCATGCTAGAACCTGGGTCTTCAACCTGCAACCCTCCAGCTGAGGTGGAACTACACATCCCAGCATGCCCTGCCTCAGTTTTAGCATACCTTAATAGCAAAACTGTGGCAGGGCATGCTGGGATGTGTAGTTTCACAGCAGCTGGTGGGCCACAGGATGAAGACCCAAGCTGCAGGTACATTGAATGCTAGCAAGCTGAATGTTTAAATCCTTTTTGTTCCACAGCATTCCAATGCGGAAGATTCCATGGAACCAGAGATCCTTCCATTGAGAAGGACATGCTGCCTGGATGACTGCACTGTGCAAATTAAATCACGGAGCCAGTTGGCTTGTGGGTGGCTCTGGTGACTGAGTGGTTGGGTGGGCGGTGTGTCGGAGGTGGAGCACATGCAAATGATTGTGTATCATCCAGCTAGTGAGAGAGAAAACTCACGCAGGAGTGTGCCTGCTTGTCAGTGGGTTATGCACCTTGCCAGACGTCAAATCTACATGGAGCAGCTGGAGAGGACAAGAGCAGGTTTGCAAAATATAGATATAAGAGCATATATGCTGGCGCATTCTCCATGATTGTGTCAGCTTATGTTTTGGTGCACTGCACTTTCCTCCACATCATTTCAGCCTACAGCTAATTTTTAGCTGTTTTGGTTAAGATCAAGTGTAGTTGCTTCTCAGCCTTTTGGTTGTGATCTTGTATCATGGTTGAAGGGTCTGCTGGAGGGATTGTTTAATTCATTGGCGAAAGATCGAAAATATTCCAGGATGGAAGGCTTGGAAACACTATCCGTTTTTCAGTTGTGGAAGAGCATAAAGACCGGATTGGATTACATTCTATAGTAAAGGATATTTTTCTATTTATTGACCTTCCCCTTATATGTGTCTGTCTTTCAACAATGCTCCTGGCTTGTGATTCCCTCACCCTCTTACACTTCACACCCATAGCCTTATTAACTGTTGTATTATTGTATAGTTTAAATGTATAGTGCAGTTCATGATTTATAGTGTAGGCTGGCCTGTGCTGTAGTTCTTGAATGTACTATACCGTCAGCATTTGTATTGTGTTTTGGCTGTGCTGCAACACGGTACTTATGTGTGTAATGTTTATGTATGTTTTTTTGCTTCTTTATGTCAATAAAGACTGCTTTTTCAATCCAATATCTGAAAACAATCAATGTTTATCTTTGATGGCAATAGAAGTGGTATGATATTTGCTGCTTTTGAAAGCCAATATCTGATATGTCCCCTATCTGGGAACCATATATTAAATGGCTTTTCAGAAAAGGGAGATCGGAGAAGAGCTTTCAGTACTTGTAGGACCGATGCATATTTCTATTCTAGCCTCCAAAAACAGATTCAGTTGCATTTTCCAGCGTGTTTTGGATGCGCCTTTGCAAATGTCTTACATCGACAAACTTTTTTAGTACTATTTTGCAAATAGGGTTACATTGTCGCAACATTGTGTTCCCTAATTGCTTGATTTTTTAAATGCAACAATTGATAAAGACACCTGAAAACTGCTCTGTGGAGTCTTATTTTGTGTCTACTTCTTATCTACATTTAATTCCCTACCTCTAATCAAGGCATTTTTAAATGCTGGGGGCTGCCAGGACGTGAGGCCTACCTAGACTTTAGATCTGAATTCGAATGTACTTGTGAACTAACTTAATTTCCTACTTCTAAATTCATTCCTAAATTCAATACTTACATTAATCCTGTAGTTGGACATTTTGGACTTTCGATTGTGGGCATTGTTTTGTGCCCAGATCAGCAGCAGGTGGTGTGCATTTGTTGGAAAGGCATCGAAGACCTCCGATATGCTGCATCTCCTGATGTGTGTCTCCCTCAAGTGGCTGTCAGCAAATGCATGCTAGACACCCCATTCCAAGCTGAGTGTGACATCACGGAACATGCATCATAGAACAGGCATGCTAGAACATGGTTCTTCAACCTGCAACCCTCCAGCTGAGGTGGAACTACACATCCCAGCATGCCCTGCCTCAGTTTTAGCATACCTTAATAGCAAAACTGTGGCAGGGCATGCTGGGATGTGTAATTTCACAGCAGCTGGAGGGCCACAGGATGAAGACCCAAGCCGCAGTTACATTGAATGCTAGCAAGCTGAATGTTTAAATTCTTTTTGTTCCACAGCATTCCAATGCGGAAGATTCCATGGAACCAGAGATCCTTCCATTGAGAAGGACATGCTGCCTGGATGACTGCACTGTGCAAATTAAATCACGGAGCCAGTTGGCTTGTGGGTGGCTCTGGTGACTGAGTGGTTGGGTGGGCGGTGTGTCGGAGGTGGAGCACATGCAAATTATTGTGTATCATCCAGCTAGTGAGAGAGAAAACTCATGTAGGAGTGTGCCTGCTTGTCAGTGGGTTATGCACCTTGCCAGACGTCAAATCTACATGGAGCAGCTGGAGGGGACAAGAGCAGGTTTGCAAAATATAGATAGAAGAGCATGTATGCTGGCGCATTCTCCATGATTGTGTCAGCTTATGTTTTGGTGCACTGCACTTTCCTCCACCTCATTTCAGCCTACAGCTAATTTTTAGCTGTTTTGGTTAAGATCAAGTGTAGTCACTTCTCGGCCTTTTGGTTGTGATCTTGTATCATGGTTGAAGGGTCTGCTGGAGGGATTGTTTTCTTCATTGGTGAAAGACCGAAGATATTTCAGGATGGAAGGCTTGGGAACACTATCCGTTTTTTAGTTGTGGAAGAGCAGAAAGACCGGATTGGATTACATTCTATAGTAAAGGATATCTTTCTATTTATTGACCCTCCCCTTATATGTGTCTATCTTTCAACAAAGCTCCTGGCTTGTGATTACCTCACGCTCTTACACTTCACACCCATAGCCTTATTAACTGTTGTATTATTGTATAGTTTAAATGTATAGTGCAGTTCATGATTTATAGTGTAGGCTGGCCTGTGCTGTAGTTCTTGAATATACTATACCGTCAGCATTTGTATTGTGTTTTGGCTGTGCTGCAACACGGTACTTATGTGTGTAATGTTTATGTATGTTTTTTTGCTTCTTTATGTCAATAAAGACTGCTTTTTCAATCCAATATCTGAAAACAATCAATGTTTATCTTTGATGGCAATAGAAGTGGTATGATATTTGCTGCTTTTGAAAGCCAATATCTGATATGTCCCCTATCTGGGGACCATATATTAAATGGCTTTTCAGAAAAGGGAGATCGGAGAAGAGCTTTCAGTACTTGTAGGACCGATGCATATTTCTATTCTAGCCTCCAAAAACAGATTCAGTTGCATTTTCCAGCGTGTTTTGGATGCGCCTTTGCAAATGTCTTACATCGACAAACTTATTTAGTACTATTTTGCAAATAGGGTTACATTGTCGCAACATTGTGTTCCCTAATTGCTTGATTTTTTAAATGCAACAATTGATAAAGACACCTGAAAACTGCTCTGTGGAGTCTTATTTTGTGTCTACTTCTTATCTACATTTAATTCCCTACCTCTAATCAAGGCATTTTTAAATGCTGGGGGCTGCCAGGACGTGAGGCCTACCTAGACTTTAGATCTGAATTCGAATGTACTTGTGAACTAACTTAATTTCCTACTTCTAAATTCATTCCTAAATTCAATACTTACATTAATCCTGTAGTTGGACATTTTGGACTTTCGATTGTGGGCATTGTTTTGTGCCCAGATCAGCAGCAGGTGGTGTGCATTTGTTGGAAAGGCATCGAAGACCTCCGATATGCTGCATCTCCTGATGTGTGTCTCCCTCAAGTGGCTGTCAGCAAATGCATGCTAGACACCCCATTCCAAGCTGAGTGTGACATCACGGAACATGCATCATAGAACAGGCATGCTAGAACATGGTTCTTCAACCTGCAACCCTCCAGCTGAGGTGGAACTACACATCCCAGCATGCCCTGCCTCAGTTTTAGCATACCTTAATAGCAAAACTGTGGCAGGGCATGCTGGGATGTGTAATTTCACAGCAGCTGGAGGGCCACAGGATGAAGACCCAAGCCGCAGTTACATTGAATGCTAGCAAGCTGAATGTTTAAATTCTTTTTGTTCCACAGCATTCCAATGCGGAAGATTCCATGGAACCAGAGATCCTTCCATTGAGAAGGACATGCTGCCTGGATGACTGCACTGTGCAAATTAAATCACGGAGCCAGTTGGCTTGTGGGTGGCTCTGGTGACTGAGTGGTTGGGTGGGCGGTGTGTCGGAGGTGGAGCACATGCAAATTATTGTGTATCATCCAGCTAGTGAGAGAGAAAACTCATGTAGGAGTGTGCCTGCTTGTCAGTGGGTTATGCACCTTGCCAGACGTCAAATCTACATGGAGCAGCTGGAGGGGACAAGAGCAGGTTTGCAAAATATAGATAGAAGAGCATGTATGCTGGCGCATTCTCCATGATTGTGTCAGCTTATGTTTTGGTGCACTGCACTTTCCTCCACCTCATTTCAGCCTACAGCTAATTTTTAGCTGTTTTGGTTAAGATCAAGTGTAGTTGCTTCTCAGCCTTTTGGTTGTGATCTTGTATCATGGTTGAAGGGTCTGCTGGAGGGATTGTTTTCTTCATTGGCGAAAGACCGAAAATATTCCAGGATGGAAGGCTTGGAAACACTATCCGTTTTTCAGTTGTGGAAGAGCATAAAGACCGGATTGGATTACATTCTATAGTAAAGGATATCTTTCTATTTATTGACCCTCCCCTTATATGTGTCTGTCTTTCAACAAAGCTCCTGGCTTGTGATTCCCTCACCCTCTTACATTTCACACCCATAGCCTTATTAACTGTTGTATTATTGTATAGTTTAAATGTATAGTGCAGTTCATGATTTATAGTGTAGGCTGGCCTGTGCTGTAGTTCTTGAATGTACTATACCGTCAGCATTTGTATTGTGTTTTGGCTGTGCTGCAACACGGTACTTATGTGTGTAATGTTTATGTATGTTTTTTTGCTTCTTTATGTCAATAAAGACTGCTTTTTCAATCCAATATCTGAAAACAATCAATGTTTATCTTTGATGGCAATAGAAGTGGTATGATATTTGCTGCTTTTGAAAGCCAATATCTGATATGTCCCCTATCTGGGAACCATATATTAAATGGCTTTTCAGAAAAGGGAGATCGGAGAAGAGCTTTCAGTACTTGTAGGACCGATGCATATTTCTATTCTAGCCTCCAAAAACAGATTCAGTTGCATTTTCCAGCGTGTTTTGGATGCGCCTTTGCAAATGTCTTACATCGACAAACTTATTTAGTACTATTTTGCAAATAGGGTTACATTGTCGCAACATTGTGTTCCCTAATTGCTTGATTTTTTAAATGCAACAATTGATAAAGACACCTGAAAACTGCTCTGTGGAGTCTTATTTTGTGTCTACTTCTTATCTACATTTAATTCCCTACCTCTAATCAAGGCATTTTTAAATGCTGGGGGCTGCCAGGACGTGAGGCCTACCTAGACTTTAGATCTGAATTCGAATGTACTTGTGAACTAACTTAATTTCCTACTTCTAAATTCATTCCTAAATTCAATACTTACATTAATCCTGTAGTTGGACATTTTGGACTTTCGATTGTGGGCATTGTTTTGTGCCCAGATCAGCAGCAGGTGGTGTGCATTTGTTGGAAAGGCATCGAAGACCTCCGATATGCTGCATCTCCTGATGTGTGTCTCCCTCAAGTGGCTGTCAGCAAATGCATGCTAGACACCCCATTCCAAGCTGAGTGTGACATCACGGAACATGCATCATAGAACAGGCATGCTAGAACCTGGGTCTTCAACCTGCAACCCTCCAGCTGAGGTGGAACTACACATCCCAGCATGCCCTGCCTCAGTTTTAGCATACCTTAATAGCAAAACTGTGGCAGGGCATGCTGGGATGTGTAGTTTCACAGCAGCTGGTGGGCCACAGGATGAAGACCCAAGCTGCAGGTACATTGAATGCTAGCAAGCTGAATGTTTAAATCCTTTTTGTTCCACAGCATTCCAATGCGGAAGATTCCATGGAACCAGAGATCCTTCCATTGAGAAGGACATGCTGCCTGGATGACTGCACTGTGCAAATTAAATCACGGAGCCAGTTGGCTTGTGGGTGGCTCTGGTGACTGAGTGGTTGGGTGGGCGGTGTGTCGGAGGTGGAGCACATGCAAATGATTGTGTATCATCCAGCTAGTGAGAGAGAAAACTCACGCAGGAGTGTGCCTGCTTGTCAGTGGGTTATGCACCTTGCCAGACGTCAAATCTACATGGAGCAGCTGGAGAGGACAAGAGCAGGTTTGCAAAATATAGATATAAGAGCATATATGCTGGCGCATTCTCCATGATTGTGTCAGCTTATGTTTTGGTGCACTGCACTTTCCTCCACATCATTTCAGCCTACAGCTAATTTTTAGCTGTTTTGGTTAAGATCAAGTGTAGTTGCTTCTCAGCCTTTTGGTTGTGATCTTGTATCATGGTTGAAGGGTCTGCTGGAGGGATTGTTTAATTCATTGGCGAAAGATCGAAAATATTCCAGGATGGAAGGCTTGGAAACACTATCCGTTTTTCAGTTGTGGAAGAGCATAAAGACCGGATTGGATTACATTCTATAGTAAAGGATATTTTTCTATTTATTGACCTTCCCCTTATATGTGTCTGTCTTTCAACAAAGCTCCTGGCTTGTGATTCCCTCACCCTCTTACACTTCACACCCATAGCCTTATTAACTGTTGTATTATTGTATAGTTTAAATGTATAGTGCAGTTCATGATTTATAGTGTAGGCTGGCCTGTGCTGTAGTTCTTGAATGTACTATACCGTCAGCATTTGTATTGTGTTTTGGCTGTGCTGCAACACGGTACTTATGTGTGTAATGTTTATGTATGTTTTTTTGCTTCTTTATGTCAATAAAGACTGCTTTTTCAATCCAATATCTGAAAACAATCAATGTTTATCTTTGATGGCAATAGAAGTGGTATGATATTTGCTGCTTTTGAAAGCCAATATCTGATATGTCCCCTATCTGGGAACCATATATTAAATGGCTTTTCAGAAAAGGGAGATCGGAGAAGAGCTTTCAGTACTTGTAGGACCGATGCATATTTCTATTCTAGCCTCCAAAAACAGATTCAGTTGCATTTTCCAGCGTGTTTTGGATGCGCCTTTGCAAATGTCTTACATCGACAAACTTATTTAGTACTATTTTGCAAATAGGGTTACATTGTCGCAACATTGTGTTCCCTAATTGCTTGATTTTTTAAATGCAACAATTGATAAAGACACCTGAAAACTGCTCTGTGGAGTCTTATTTTGTGTCTACTTCTTATCTACATTTAATTCCCTACCTCTAATCAAGGCATTTTTAAATGCTGGGGGCTGCCAGGACGTGAGGCCTACCTAGACTTTAGATCTGAATTCGAATGTACTTGTGAACTAACTTAATTTCCTACTTCTAAATTCATTCCTAAATTCAATACTTACATTAATCCTGTAGTTGGACATTTTGGACTTTCGATTGTGGGCATTGTTTTGTGCCCAGATCAGCAGCAGGTGGTGTGCATTTGTTGGAAAGGCATCGAAGACCTCCGATATGCTGCATCTCCTGATGTGTGTCTCCCTCAAGTGGCTGTCAGCAAATGCATGCTAGACACCCCATTCCAAGCTGAGTGTGACATCACGGAACATGCATCATAGAACAGGCATGCTAGAACATGGTTCTTCAACCTGCAACCCTCCAGCTGAGGTGGAACTACACATCCCAGCATGCCCTGCCTCAGTTTTAGCATACCTTAATAGCAAAACTGTGGCAGGGCATGCTGGGATGTGTAATTTCACAGCAGCTGGAGGGCCACAGGATGAAGACCCAAGCCGCAGTTACATTGAATGCTAGCAAGCTGAATGTTTAAATTCTTTTTGTTCCACAGCATTCCAATGCGGAAGATTCCATGGAACCAGAGATCCTTCCATTGAGAAGGACATGCTGCCTGGATGACTGCACTGTGCAAATTAAATCACGGAGCCAGTTGGCTTGTGGGTGGCTCTGGTGACTGAGTGGTTGGGTGGGCGGTGTGTCGGAGGTGGAGCACATGCAAATTATTGTGTATCATCCAGCTAGTGAGAGAGAAAACTCATGTAGGAGTGTGCCTGCTTGTCAGTGGGTTATGCACCTTGCCAGACGTCAAATCTACATGGAGCAGCTGGAGGGGACAAGAGCAGGTTTGCAAAATATAGATAGAAGAGCATGTATGCTGGCGCATTCTCCATGATTGTGTCAGCTTATGTTTTGGTGCACTGCACTTTCCTCCACATCATTTCAGCCTACAGCTAATTTTTAGCTGTTTTGGTTAAGATCAAGTGTAGTTGCTTCTCAGCCTTTTGGTTGTGATCTTGTATCATGGTTGAAGGGTCTGCTGGAGGGATTGTTTAATTCATTGGCGAAAGATCGAAAATATTCCAGGATGGAAGGCTTGGAAACACTATCCGTTTTTCAGTTGTGGAAGAGCATAAAGACCGGATTGGATTACATTCTATAGTAAAGGATATTTTTCTATTTATTGACCTTCCCCTTATATGTGTCTGTCTTTCAACAAAGCTCCTGGCTTGTGATTCCCTCACCCTCTTACACTTCACACCCATAGCCTTATTAACTGTTGTATTATTGTATAGTTTAAATGTATAGTGCAGTTCATGATTTATAGTGTAGGCTGGCCTGTGCTGTAGTTCTTGAATGTACTATACCGTCAGCATTTGTATTGTGTTTTGGCTGTGCTGCAACACGGTACTTATGTGTGTAATGTTTATGTATGTTTTTTTGCTTCTTTATGTCAATAAAGACTGCTTTTTCAATCCAATATCTGAAAACAATCAATGTTTATCTTTGATGGCAATAGAAGTGGTATGATATTTGCTGCTTTTGAAAGCCAATATCTGATATGTCCCCTATCTGGGAACCATATATTAAATGGCTTTTCAGAAAAGGGAGATCGGAGAAGAGCTTTCAGTACTTGTAGGACCGATGCATATTTCTATTCTAGCCTCCAAAAACAGATTCAGTTGCATTTTCCAGCGTGTTTTGGATGCGCCTTTGCAAATGTCTTACATCGACAAACTTATTTAGTACTATTTTGCAAATAGGGTTACATTGTCGCAACATTGTGTTCCCTAATTGCTTGATTTTTTAAATGCAACAATTGATAAAGACACCTGAAAACTGCTCTGTGGAGTCTTATTTTGTGTCTACTTCTTATCTACATTTAATTCCCTACCTCTAATCAAGGCATTTTTAAATGCTGGGGGCTGCCAGGACGTGAGGCCTACCTAGACTTTAGATCTGAATTCGAATGTACTTGTGAACTAACTTAATTTCCTACTTCTAAATTCATTCCTAAATTCAATACTTACATTAATCCTGTAGTTGGACATTTTGGACTTTCGATTGTGGGCATTGTTTTGTGCCCAGATCAGCAGCAGGTGGTGTGCATTTGTTGGAAAGGCATCGAAGACCTCCGATATGCTGCATCTCCTGATGTGTGTCTCCCTCAAGTGGCTGTCAGCAAATGCATGCTAGACACCCCATTCCAAGCTGAGTGTGACATCACGGAACATGCATCATAGAACAGGCATGCTAGAACCTGGGTCTTCAACCTGCAACCCTCCAGCTGAGGTGGAACTACACATCCCAGCATGCCCTGCCTCAGTTTTAGCATACCTTAATAGCAAAACTGTGGCAGGGCATGCTGGGATGTGTAGTTTCACAGCAGCTGGTGGGCCACAGGATGAAGACCCAAGCTGCAGGTACATTGAATGCTAGCAAGCTGAATGTTTAAATCCTTTTTGTTCCACAGCATTCCAATGCGGAAGATTCCATGGAACCAGAGATCCTTCCATTGAGAAGGACATGCTGCCTGGATGACTGCACTGTGCAAATTAAATCACGGAGCCAGTTGGCTTGTGGGTGGCTCTGGTGACTGAGTGGTTGGGTGGGCGGTGTGTCGGAGGTGGAGCACATGCAAATGATTGTGTATCATCCAGCTAGTGAGAGAGAAAACTCACGCAGGAGTGTGCCTGCTTGTCAGTGGGTTATGCACCTTGCCAGACGTCAAATCTACATGGAGCAGCTGGAGAGGACAAGAGCAGGTTTGCAAAATATAGATATAAGAGCATATATGCTGGCGCATTCTCCATGATTGTGTCAGCTTATGTTTTGGTGCACTGCACTTTCCTCCACATCATTTCAGCCTACAGCTAATTTTTAGCTGTTTTGGTTAAGATCAAGTGTAGTTGCTTCTCAGCCTTTTGGTTGTGATCTTGTATCATGGTTGAAGGGTCTGCTGGAGGGATTGTTTAATTCATTGGCGAAAGATCGAAAATATTCCAGGATGGAAGGCTTGGAAACACTATCCGTTTTTCAGTTGTGGAAGAGCATAAAGACCGGATTGGATTACATTCTATAGTAAAGGATATTTTTCTATTTATTGACCTTCCCCTTATATGTGTCTGTCTTTCAACAAAGCTCCTGGCTTGTGATTCCCTCACCCTCTTACACTTCACACCCATAGCCTTATTAACTGTTGTATTATTGTATAGTTTAAATGTATAGTGCAGTTCATGATTTATAGTGTAGGCTGGCCTGTGCTGTAGTTCTTGAATGTACTATACCGTCAGCATTTGTATTGTGTTTTGGCTGTGCTGCAACACGGTACTTATGTGTGTAATGTTTATGTATGTTTTTTTGCTTCTTTATGTCAATAAAGACTGCTTTTTCAATCCAATATCTGAAAACAATCAATGTTTATCTTTGATGGCAATAGAAGTGGTATGATATTTGCTGCTTTTGAAAGCCAATATCTGATATGTCCCCTATCTGGGAACCATATATTAAATGGCTTTTCAGAAAAGGGAGATCGGAGAAGAGCTTTCAGTACTTGTAGGACCGATGCATATTTCTATTCTAGCCTCCAAAAACAGATTCAGTTGCATTTTCCAGCGTGTTTTGGATGCGCCTTTGCAAATGTCTTACATCGACAAACTTATTTAGTACTATTTTGCAAATAGGGTTACATTGTCGCAACATTGTGTTCCCTAATTGCTTGATTTTTTAAATGCAACAATTGATAAAGACACCTGAAAACTGCTCTGTGGAGTCTTATTTTGTGTCTACTTCTTATCTACATTTAATTCCCTACCTCTAATCAAGGCATTTTTAAATGCTGGGGGCTGCCAGGACGTGAGGCCTACCTAGACTTTAGATCTGAATTCGAATGTACTTGTGAACTAACTTAATTTCCTACTTCTAAATTCATTCCTAAATTCAATACTTACATTAATCCTGTAGTTGGACATTTTGGACTTTCGATTGTGGGCATTGTTTTGTGCCCAGATCAGCAGCAGGTGGTGTGCATTTGTTGGAAAGGCATCGAAGACCTCCGATATGCTGCATCTCCTGATGTGTGTCTCCCTCAAGTGGCTGTCAGCAAATGCATGCTAGACACCCCATTCCAAGCTGAGTGTGACATCACGGAACATGCATCATAGAACAGGCATGCTAGAACATGGTTCTTCAACCTGCAACCCTCCAGCTGAGGTGGAACTACACATCCCAGCATGCCCTGCCTCAGTTTTAGCATACCTTAATAGCAAAACTGTGGCAGGGCATGCTGGGATGTGTAATTTCACAGCAGCTGGAGGGCCACAGGATGAAGACCCAAGCCGCAGTTACATTGAATGCTAGCAAGCTGAATGTTTAAATTCTTTTTGTTCCACAGCATTCCAATGCGGAAGATTCCATGGAACCAGAGATCCTTCCATTGAGAAGGACATGCTGCCTGGATGACTGCACTGTGCAAATTAAATCACGGAGCCAGTTGGCTTGTGGGTGGCTCTGGTGACTGAGTGGTTGGGTGGGCGGTGTGTCGGAGGTGGAGCACATGCAAATTATTGTGTATCATCCAGCTAGTGAGAGAGAAAACTCATGTAGGAGTGTGCCTGCTTGTCAGTGGGTTATGCACCTTGCCAGACGTCAAATCTACATGGAGCAGCTGGAGGGGACAAGAGCAGGTTTGCAAAATATAGATAGAAGAGCATGTATGCTGGCGCATTCTCCATGATTGTGTCAGCTTATGTTTTGGTGCACTGCACTTTCCTCCACATCATTTCAGCCTACAGCTAATTTTTAGCTGTTTTGGTTAAGATCAAGTGTAGTTGCTTCTCAGCCTTTTGGTTGTGATCTTGTATCATGGTTGAAGGGTCTGCTGGAGGGATTGTTTAATTCATTGGCGAAAGATCGAAAATATTCCAGGATGGAAGGCTTGGAAACACTATCCGTTTTTCAGTTGTGGAAGAGCATAAAGACCGGATTGGATTACATTCTATAGTAAAGGATATTTTTCTATTTATTGACCTTCCCCTTATATGTGTCTGTCTTTCAACAAAGCTCCTGGCTTGTGATTCCCTCACCCTCTTACACTTCACACCCATAGCCTTATTAACTGTTGTATTATTGTATAGTTTAAATGTATAGTGCAGTTCATGATTTATAGTGTAGGCTGGCCTGTGCTGTAGTTCTTGAATGTACTATACCGTCAGCATTTGTATTGTGTTTTGGCTGTGCTGCAACACGGTACTTATGTGTGTAATGTTTATGTATGTTTTTTTGCTTCTTTATGTCAATAAAGACTGCTTTTTCAATCCAATATCTGAAAACAATCAATGTTTATCTTTGATGGCAATAGAAGTGGTATGATATTTGCTGCTTTTGAAAGCCAATATCTGATATGTCCCCTATCTGGGAACCATATATTAAATGGCTTTTCAGAAAAGGGAGATCGGAGAAGAGCTTTCAGTACTTGTAGGACCGATGCATATTTCTATTCTAGCCTCCAAAAACAGATTCAGTTGCATTTTCCAGCGTGTTTTGGATGCGCCTTTGCAAATGTCTTACATCGACAAACTTATTTAGTACTATTTTGCAAATAGGGTTACATTGTCGCAACATTGTGTTCCCTAATTGCTTGATTTTTTAAATGCAACAATTGATAAAGACACCTGAAAACTGCTCTGTGGAGTCTTATTTTGTGTCTACTTCTTATCTACATTTAATTCCCTACCTCTAATCAAGGCATTTTTAAATGCTGGGGGCTGCCAGGACGTGAGGCCTACCTAGACTTTAGATCTGAATTCGAATGTACTTGTGAACTAACTTAATTTCCTACTTCTAAATTCATTCCTAAATTCAATACTTACATTAATCCTGTAGTTGGACATTTTGGACTTTCGATTGTGGGCATTGTTTTGTGCCCAGATCAGCAGCAGGTGGTGTGCATTTGTTGGAAAGGCATCGAAGACCTCCGATATGCTGCATCTCCTGATGTGTGTCTCCCTCAAGTGGCTGTCAGCAAATGCATGCTAGACACCCCATTCCAAGCTGAGTGTGACATCACGGAACATGCATCATAGAACAGGCATGCTAGAACATGGTTCTTCAACCTGCAACCCTCCAGCTGAGGTGGAACTACACATCCCAGCATGCCCTGCCTCAGTTTTAGCATACCTTAATAGCAAAACTGTGGCAGGGCATGCTGGGATGTGTAATTTCACAGCAGCTGGAGGGCCACAGGATGAAGACCCAAGCCGCAGTTACATTGAATGCTAGCAAGCTGAATGTTTAAATTCTTTTTGTTCCACAGCATTCCAATGCGGAAGATTCCATGGAACCAGAGATCCTTCCATTGAGAAGGACATGCTGCCTGGATGACTGCACTGTGCAAATTAAATCACGGAGCCAGTTGGCTTGTGGGTGGCTCTGGTGACTGAGTGGTTGGGTGGGCGGTGTGTCGGAGGTGGAGCACATGCAAATTATTGTGTATCATCCAGCTAGTGAGAGAGAAAACTCATGTAGGAGTGTGCCTGCTTGTCAGTGGGTTATGCACCTTGCCAGACGTCAAATCTACATGGAGCAGCTGGAGGGGACAAGAGCAGGTTTGCAAAATATAGATAGAAGAGCATGTATGCTGGCGCATTCTCCATGATTGTGTCAGCTTATGTTTTGGTGCACTGCACTTTCCTCCACCTCATTTCAGCCTACAGCTAATTTTTAGCTGTTTTGGTTAAGATCAAGTGTAGTTGCTTCTCAGCCTTTTGGTTGTGATCTTGTATCATGGTTGAAGGGTCTGCTGGAGGGATTGTTTTCTTCATTGGTGAAAGACCGAAGATATTTCAGGATGGAAGGCTTGGGAACACTATCCGTTTTTTAGTTGTGGAAGAGCAGAAAGACCGGATTGGATTACATTCTATAGTAAAGGATATCTTTCTATTTATTGACCCTCCCCTTATATGTGTCTATCTTTCAACAAAGCTCCTGGCTTGTGATTACCTCACGCTCTTACACTTCACACCCATAGCTTTATTAACTGTTGTATTATTGTATAGTTTAAATGTATAGTGCAGTTCATGATTTATAGTGTAGGCTGGCCTGTGCTGTAGTTCTTGAATATACTATACCGTCAGCATTTGTATTGTGTTTTGGCTGTGCTGCAACACGGTACTTATGTGTGTAATGTTTATGTATGTTTTTTTGCTTCTTTATGTCAATAAAGACTGCTTTTTCAATCCAATATCTGAAAACAATCAATGTTTATCTTTGATGGCAATAGAAGTGGTATGATATTTGCTGCTTTTGAAAGCCAATATCTGATATGTCCCCTATCTGGGAACCATATATTAAATGGCTTTTCAGAAAAGGGAGATCGGAGAAGAGCTTTCAGTACTTGTAGGACCGATGCATATTTCTATTCTAGCCTCCAAAAACAGATTCAGTTGCATTTTCCAGCGTGTTTTGGATGCGCCTTTGCAAATGTCTTACATCGACAAACTTATTTAGTACTATTTTGCAAATAGGGTTACATTGTCGCAACATTGTGTTCCCTAATTGCTTGATTTTTTAAATGCAACAATTGATAAAGACACCTGAAAACTGCTCTGTGGAGTCTTATTTTGTGTCTACTTCTTATCTACATTTAATTCCCTACCTCTAATCAAGGCATTTTTAAATGCTGGGGGCTGCCAGGACGTGAGGCCTACCTAGACTTTAGATCTGAATTCGAATGTACTTGTGAACTAACTTAATTTCCTACTTCTAAATTCATTCCTAAATTCAATACTTACATTAATCCTGTAGTTGGACATTTTGGACTTTCGATTGTGGGCATTGTTTTGTGCCCAGATCAGCAGCAGGTGGTGTGCATTTGTTGGAAAGGCATCGAAGACCTCCGATATGCTGCATCTCCTGATGTGTGTCTCCCTCAAGTGGCTGTCAGCAAATGCATGCTAGACACCCCATTCCAAGCTGAGTGTGACATCACGGAACATGCATCATAGAACAGGCATGCTAGAACCTGGGTCTTCAACCTGCAACCCTCCAGCTGAGGTGGAACTACACATCCCAGCATGCCCTGCCTCAGTTTTAGCATACCTTAATAGCAAAACTGTGGCAGGGCATGCTGGGATGTGTAGTTTCACAGCAGCTGGTGGGCCACAGGATGAAGACCCAAGCTGCAGGTACATTGAATGCTAGCAAGCTGAATGTTTAAATCCTTTTTGTTCCACAGCATTCCAATGCGGAAGATTCCATGGAACCAGAGATCCTTCCATTGAGAAGGACATGCTGCCTGGATGACTGCACTGTGCAAATTAAATCACGGAGCCAGTTGGCTTGTGGGTGGCTCTGGTGACTGAGTGGTTGGGTGGGCGGTGTGTCGGAGGTGGAGCACATGCAAATGATTGTGTATCATCCAGCTAGTGAGAGAGAAAACTAACGCAGGAGTGTGCCTGCTTGTCAGTGGGTTATGCACCTTGCCAGACGTCAAATCTACATGGAGCAGCTGGAGAGGACAAGAGCAGGTTTGCAAAATATAGATATAAGAGCATATATGCTGGCGCATTCTCCATGATTGTGTCAGCTTATGTTTTGGTGCACTGCACTTTCCTCCACATCATTTCAGCCTACAGCTAATTTTTAGCTGTTTTGGTTAAGATCAAGTGTAGTTGCTTCTCAGCCTTTTGGTTGTGATCTTGTATCATGGTTGAAGGGTCTGCTGGAGGGATTGTTTAATTCATTGGCGAAAGATCGAAAATATTCCAGGATGGAAGGCTTGGAAACACTATCCGTTTTTCAGTTGTGGAAGACCATAAAGACCGGATTGGATTACATTCTATAGTAAAGGATATTTTTCTATTTATTGACCTTCCCCTTATATGTGTCTGTCTTTCAACAAAGCTCCTGGCTTGTGATTCCCTCACCCTCTTACACTTCACACCCATAGCCTTATTAACTGTTGTATTATTGTATAGTTTAAATGTATAGTGCAGTTCATGATTTATAGTGTAGGCTGGCCTGTGCTGTAGTTCTTGAATGTACTATACCGTCAGCATTTGTATTGTGTTTTGGCTGTGCTGCAACACGGTACTTATGTGTGTAATGTTTATGTATGTTTTTTTGCTTCTTTATGTCAATAAAGACTGCTTTTTCAATCCAATATCTGAAAACAATCAATGTTTATCTTTGATGGCAATAGAAGTGGTATGATATTTGCTGCTTTTGAAAGCCAATATCTGATATGTCCCCTATCTGGGAACCATATATTAAATGGCTTTTCAGAAAAGGGAGATCGGAGAAGAGCTTTCAGTACTTGTAGGACCGATGCATATTTCTATTCTAGCCTCCAAAAACAGATTCAGTTGCATTTTCCAGCGTGTTTTGGATGCGCCTTTGCAAATGTCTTACATCGACAAACTTTTTTAGTACTATTTTGCAAATAGGGTTACATTGTCGCAACATTGTGTTCCCTAATTGCTTGATTTTTTAAATGCAACAATTGATAAAGACACCTGAAAACTGCTCTGTGGAGTCTTATTTTGTGTCTACTTCTTATCTACATTTAATTCCCTACCTCTAATCAAGGCATTTTTAAATGCTGGGGGCTGCCAGGACGTGAGGCCTACCTAGACTTTAGATCTGAATTCGAATGTACTTGTGAACTAACTTAATTTCCTACTTCTAAATTCATTCCTAAATTCAATACTTACATTAATCCTGTAGTTGGACATTTTGGACTTTCGATTGTGGGCATTGTTTTGTGCCCAGATCAGCAGCAGGTGGTGTGCATTTGTTGGAAAGGCATCGAAGACCTCCGATATGCTGCATCTCCTGATGTGTGTCTCCCTCAAGTGGCTGTCAGCAAATGCATGCTAGACACCCCATTCCAAGCTGAGTGTGACATCACGGAACATGCATCATAGAACAGGCATGCTAGAACATGGTTCTTCAACCTGCAACCCTCCAGCTGAGGTGGAACTACACATCCCAGCATGCCCTGCCTCAGTTTTAGCATACCTTAATAGCAAAACTGTGGCAGGGCATGCTGGGATGTGTAATTTCACAGCAGCTGGAGGGCCACAGGATGAAGACCCAAGCCGCAGTTACATTGAATGCTAGCAAGCTGAATGTTTAAATTCTTTTTGTTCCACAGCATTCCAATGCGGAAGATTCCATGGAACCAGAGATCCTTCCATTGAGAAGGACATGCTGCCTGGATGACTGCACTGTGCAAATTAAATCACGGAGCCAGTTGGCTTGTGGGTGGCTCTGGTGACTGAGTGGTTGGGTGGGCGGTGTGTCGGAGGTGGAGCACATGCAAATTATTGTGTATCATCCAGCTAGTGAGAGAGAAAACTCATGTAGGAGTGTGCCTGCTTGTCAGTGGGTTATGCACCTTGCCAGACGTCAAATCTACATGGAGCAGCTGGAGGGGACAAGAGCAGGTTTGCAAAATATAGATAGAAGAGCATGTATGCTGGCGCATTCTCCATGATTGTGTCAGCTTATGTTTTGGTGCACTGCACTTTCCTCCACCTCATTTCAGCCTACAGCTAATTTTTAGCTGTTTTGGTTAAGATCAAGTGTAGTCACTTCTCGGCCTTTTGGTTGTGATCTTGTATCATGGTTGAAGGGTCTGCTGGAGGGATTGTTTTCTTCATTGGTGAAAGACCGAAGATATTTCAGGATGGAAGGCTTGGGAACACTATCCGTTTTTTAGTTGTGGAAGAGCAGAAAGACCGGATTGGATTACATTCTATAGTAAAGGATATCTTTCTATTTATTGACCCTCCCCTTATATGTGTCTATCTTTCAACAAAGCTCCTGGCTTGTGATTACCTCACGCTCTTACACTTCACACCCATAGCCTTATTAACTGTTGTATTATTGTATAGTTTAAATGTATAGTGCAGTTCATGATTTATAGTGTAGGCTGGCCTGTGCTGTAGTTCTTTAATATACTATACCGTCAGCATTTGTATTGTGTTTTGGCTGTGCTGCAACACGGTACTTATGTGTGTAATGTTTATGTATGTTTTTTTGCTTCTTTATGTCAATAAAGACTGCTTTTTCAATCCAATATCTGAAAACAATCAATGTTTATCTTTGATGGCAATAGAAGTGGTATGATATTTGCTGCTTTTGAAAGCCAATATCTGATATGTCCCCTATCTGGGAACCATATATTAAATGGCTTTTCAGAAAAGGGAGATCGGAGAAGAGCTTTCAGTACTTGTAGGACCGATGCATATTTCTATTCTAGCCTCCAAAAACAGATTCAGTTGCATTTTCCAGCGTGTTTTGGATGCGCCTTTGCAAATGTCTTACATCGACAAACTTATTTAGTACTATTTTGCAAATAGGGTTACATTGTCGCAACATTGTGTTCCCTAATTGCTTGATTTTTTAAATGCAACAATTGATAAAGACACCTGAAAACTGCTCTGTGGAGTCTTATTTTGTGTCTACTTCTTATCTACATTTAATTCCCTACCTCTAATCAAGGCATTTTTAAATGCTGGGGGCTGCCAGGACGTGAGGCCTACCTAGACTTTAGATCTGAATTCGAATGTACTTGTGAACTAACTTAATTTCCTACTTCTAAATTCATTCCTAAATTCAATACTTACATTAATCCTGTAGTTGGACATTTTGGACTTTCGATTGTGGGCATTGTTTTGTGCCCAGATCAGCAGCAGGTGGTGTGCATTTGTTGGAAAGGCATCGAAGACCTCCGATATGCTGCATCTCCTGATGTGTGTCTCCCTCAAGTGGCTGTCAGCAAATGCATGCTAGACACCCCATTCCAAGCTGAGTGTGACATCACGGAACATGCATCATAGAACAGGCATGCTAGAACCTGGGTCTTCAACCTGCAACCCTCCAGCTGAGGTGGAACTACACATCCCAGCATGCCCTGCCTCAGTTTTAGCATACCTTAATAGCAAAACTGTGGCAGGGCATGCTGGGATGTGTAGTTTCACAGCAGCTGGTGGGCCACAGGATGAAGACCCAAGCTGCAGGTACATTGAATGCTAGCAAGCTGAATGTTTAAATCCTTTTTGTTCCACAGCATTCCAATGCGGAAGATTCCATGGAACCAGAGATCCTTCCATTGAGAAGGACATGCTGCCTGGATGACTGCACTGTGCAAATTAAATCACGGAGCCAGTTGGCTTGTGGGTGGCTCTGGTGACTGAGTGGTTGGGTGGGCGGTGTGTCGGAGGTGGAGCACATGCAAATGATTGTGTATCATCCAGCTAGTGAGAGAGAAAACTCACGCAGGAGTGTGCCTGCTTGTCAGTGGGTTATGCACCTTGCCAGACGTCAAATCTACATGGAGCAGCTGGAGAGGACAAGAGCAGGTTTGCAAAATATAGATATAAGAGCATATATGCTGGCGCATTCTCCATGATTGTGTCAGCTTATGTTTTGGTGCACTGCACTTTCCTCCACATCATTTCAGCCTACAGCTAATTTTTAGCTGTTTTGGTTAAGATCAAGTGTAGTTGCTTCTCAGCCTTTTGGTTGTGATCTTGTATCATGGTTGAAGGGTCTGCTGGAGGGATTGTTTAATTCATTGGCGAAAGATCGAAAATATTCCAGGATGGAAGGCTTGGAAACACTATCCGTTTTTCAGTTGTGGAAGAGCATAAAGACCGGATTGGATTACATTCTATAGTAAAGGATATTTTTCTATTTATTGACCTTCCCCTTATATGTGTCTGTCTTTCAACAATGCTCCTGGCTTGTGATTCCCTCACCCTCTTACACTTCACACCCATAGCCTTATTAACTGTTGTATTATTGTATAGTTTAAATGTATAGTGCAGTTCATGATTTATAGTGTAGGCTGGCCTGTGCTGTAGTTCTTGAATGTACTATACCGTCAGCATTTGTATTGTGTTTTGGCTGTGCTGCAACACGGTACTTATGTGTGTAATGTTTATGTATGTTTTTTTGCTTCTTTATGTCAATAAAGACTGCTTTTTCAATCCAATATCTGAAAACAATCAATGTTTATCTTTGATGGCAATAGAAGTGGTATGATATTTGCTGCTTTTGAAAGCCAATATCTGATATGTCCCCTATCTGGGAACCATATATTAAATGGCTTTTCAGAAAAGGGAGATCGGAGAAGAGCTTTCAGTACTTGTAGGACCGATGCATATTTCTATTCTAGCCTCCAAAAACAGATTCAGTTGCATTTTCCAGCGTGTTTTGGATGCGCCTTTGCAAATGTCTTACATCGACAAACTTTTTTAGTACTATTTTGCAAATAGGGTTACATTGTCGCAACATTGTGTTCCCTAATTGCTTGATTTTTTAAATGCAACAATTGATAAAGACACCTGAAAACTGCTCTGTGGAGTCTTATTTTGTGTCTACTTCTTATCTACATTTAATTCCCTACCTCTAATCAAGGCATTTTTAAATGCTGGGGGCTGCCAGGACGTGAGGCCTACCTAGACTTTAGATCTGAATTCGAATGTACTTGTGAACTAACTTAATTTCCTACTTCTAAATTCATTCCTAAATTCAATACTTACATTAATCCTGTAGTTGGACATTTTGGACTTTCGATTGTGGGCATTGTTTTGTGCCCAGATCAGCAGCAGGTGGTGTGCATTTGTTGGAAAGGCATCGAAGACCTCCGATATGCTGCATCTCCTGATGTGTGTCTCCCTCAAGTGGCTGTCAGCAAATGCATGCTAGACACCCCATTCCAAGCTGAGTGTGACATCACGGAACATGCATCATAGAACAGGCATGCTAGAACATGGTTCTTCAACCTGCAACCCTCCAGCTGAGGTGGAACTACACATCCCAGCATGCCCTGCCTCAGTTTTAGCATACCTTAATAGCAAAACTGTGGCAGGGCATGCTGGGATGTGTAATTTCACAGCAGCTGGAGGGCCACAGGATGAAGACCCAAGCCGCAGTTACATTGAATGCTAGCAAGCTGAATGTTTAAATTCTTTTTGTTCCACAGCATTCCAATGCGGAAGATTCCATGGAACCAGAGATCCTTCCATTGAGAAGGACATGCTGCCTGGATGACTGCACTGTGCAAATTAAATCACGGAGCCAGTTGGCTTGTGGGTGGCTCTGGTGACTGAGTGGTTGGGTGGGCGGTGTGTCGGAGGTGGAGCACATGCAAATTATTGTGTATCATCCAGCTAGTGAGAGAGAAAACTCATGTAGGAGTGTGCCTGCTTGTCAGTGGGTTATGCACCTTGCCAGACGTCAAATCTACATGGAGCAGCTGGAGGGGACAAGAGCAGGTTTGCAAAATATAGATAGAAGAGCATGTATGCTGGCGCATTCTCCATGATTGTGTCAGCTTATGTTTTGGTGCACTGCACTTTCCTCCACCTCATTTCAGCCTACAGCTAATTTTTAGCTGTTTTGGTTAAGATCAAGTGTAGTCACTTCTCGGCCTTTTGGTTGTGATCTTGTATCATGGTTGAAGGGTCTGCTGGAGGGATTGTTTTCTTCATTGGTGAAAGACCGAAGATATTTCAGGATGGAAGGCTTGGGAACACTATCCGTTTTTTAGTTGTGGAAGAGCAGAAAGACCGGATTGGATTACATTCTATAGTAAAGGATATCTTTCTATTTATTGACCCTCCCCTTATATGTGTCTATCTTTCAACAAAGCTCCTGGCTTGTGATTACCTCACGCTCTTACACTTCACACCCATAGCCTTATTAACTGTTGTATTATTGTATAGTTTAAATGTATAGTGCAGTTCATGATTTATAGTGTAGGCTGGCCTGTGCTGTAGTTCTTGAATATACTATACCGTCAGCATTTGTATTGTGTTTTGGCTGTGCTGCAACACGGTACTTATGTGTGTAATGTTTATGTATGTTTTTTTGCTTCTTTATGTCAATAAAGACTGCTTTTTCAATCCAATATCTGAAAACAATCAATGTTTATCTTTGATGGCAATAGAAGTGGTATGATATTTGCTGCTTTTGAAAGCCAATATCTGATATGTCCCCTATCTGGGGACCATATATTAAATGGCTTTTCAGAAAAGGGAGATCGGAGAAGAGCTTTCAGTACTTGTAGGACCGATGCATATTTCTATTCTAGCCTCCAAAAACAGATTCAGTTGCATTTTCCAGCGTGTTTTGGATGCGCCTTTGCAAATGTCTTACATCGACAAACTTATTTAGTACTATTTTGCAAATAGGGTTACATTGTCGCAACATTGTGTTCCCTAATTGCTTGATTTTTTAAATGCAACAATTGATAAAGACACCTGAAAACTGCTCTGTGGAGTCTTATTTTGTGTCTACTTCTTATCTACATTTAATTCCCTACCTCTAATCAAGGCATTTTTAAATGCTGGGGGCTGCCAGGACGTGAGGCCTACCTAGACTTTAGATCTGAATTCGAATGTACTTGTGAACTAACTTAATTTCCTACTTCTAAATTCATTCCTAAATTCAATACTTACATTAATCCTGTAGTTGGACATTTTGGACTTTCGATTGTGGGCATTGTTTTGTGCCCAGATCAGCAGCAGGTGGTGTGCATTTGTTGGAAAGGCATCGAAGACCTCCGATATGCTGCATCTCCTGATGTGTGTCTCCCTCAAGTGGCTGTCAGCAAATGCATGCTAGACACCCCATTCCAAGCTGAGTGTGACATCACGGAACATGCATCATAGAACAGGCATGCTAGAACATGGTTCTTCAACCTGCAACCCTCCAGCTGAGGTGGAACTACACATCCCAGCATGCCCTGCCTCAGTTTTAGCATACCTTAATAGCAAAACTGTGGCAGGGCATGCTGGGATGTGTAATTTCACAGCAGCTGGAGGGCCACAGGATGAAGACCCAAGCCGCAGTTACATTGAATGCTAGCAAGCTGAATGTTTAAATTCTTTTTGTTCCACAGCATTCCAATGCGGAAGATTCCATGGAACCAGAGATCCTTCCATTGAGAAGGACATGCTGCCTGGATGACTGCACTGTGCAAATTAAATCACGGAGCCAGTTGGCTTGTGGGTGGCTCTGGTGACTGAGTGGTTGGGTGGGCGGTGTGTCGGAGGTGGAGCACATGCAAATTATTGTGTATCATCCAGCTAGTGAGAGAGAAAACTCATGTAGGAGTGTGCCTGCTTGTCAGTGGGTTATGCACCTTGCCAGACGTCAAATCTACATGGAGCAGCTGGAGGGGACAAGAGCAGGTTTGCAAAATATAGATAGAAGAGCATGTATGCTGGCGCATTCTCCATGATTGTGTCAGCTTATGTTTTGGTGCACTGCACTTTCCTCCACATCATTTCAGCCTACAGCTAATTTTTAGCTGTTTTGGTTAAGATCAAGTGTAGTTGCTTCTCAGCCTTTTGGTTGTGATCTTGTATCATGGTTGAAGGGTCTGCTGGAGGGATTGTTTAATTCATTGGCGAAAGATCGAAAATATTCCAGGATGGAAGGCTTGGAAACACTATCCGTTTTTCAGTTGTGGAAGAGCATAAAGACCGGATTGGATTACATTCTATAGTAAAGGATATTTTTCTATTTATTGACCTTCCCCTTATATGTGTCTGTCTTTCAACAATGCTCCTGGCTTGTGATTCCCTCACCCTCTTACACTTCACACCCATAGCCTTATTAACTGTTGTATTATTGTATAGTTTAAATGTATAGTGCAGTTCATGATTTATAGTGTAGGCTGGCCTGTGCTGTAGTTCTTGAATGTACTATACCGTCAGCATTTGTATTGTGTTTTGGCTGTGCTGCAACACGGTACTTATGTGTGTAATGTTTATGTATGTTTTTTTGCTTCTTTATGTCAATAAAGACTGCTTTTTCAATCCAATATCTGAAAACAATCAATGTTTATCTTTGATGGCAATAGAAGTGGTATGATATTTGCTGCTTTTGAAAGCCAATATCTGATATGTCCCCTATCTGGGAACCATATATTAAATGGCTTTTCAGAAAAGGGAGATCGGAGAAGAGCTTTCAGTACTTGTAGGACCGATGCATATTTCTATTCTAGCCTCCAAAAACAGATTCAGTTGCATTTTCCAGCGTGTTTTGGATGCGCCTTTGCAAATGTCTTACATCGACAAACTTTTTTAGTACTATTTTGCAAATAGGGTTACATTGTCGCAACATTGTGTTCCCTAATTGCTTGATTTTTTAAATGCAACAATTGATAAAGACACCTGAAAACTGCTCTGTGGAGTCTTATTTTGTGTCTACTTCTTATCTACATTTAATTCCCTACCTCTAATCAAGGCATTTTTAAATGCTGGGGGCTGCCAGGACGTGAGGCCTACCTAGACTTTAGATCTGAATTCGAATGTACTTGTGAACTAACTTAATTTCCTACTTCTAAATTCATTCCTAAATTCAATACTTACATTAATCCTGTAGTTGGACATTTTGGACTTTCGATTGTGGGCATTGTTTTGTGCCCAGATCAGCAGCAGGTGGTGTGCATTTGTTGGAAAGGCATCGAAGACCTCCGATATGCTGCATCTCCTGATGTGTGTCTCCCTCAAGTGGCTGTCAGCAAATGCATGCTAGACACCCCATTCCAAGCTGAGTGTGACATCACGGAACATGCATCATAGAACAGGCATGCTAGAACATGGTTCTTCAACCTGCAACCCTCCAGCTGAGGTGGAACTACACATCCCAGCATGCCCTGCCTCAGTTTTAGCATACCTTAATAGCAAAACTGTGGCAGGGCATGCTGGGATGTGTAATTTCACAGCAGCTGGAGGGCCACAGGATGAAGACCCAAGCCGCAGTTACATTGAATGCTAGCAAGCTGAATGTTTAAATTCTTTTTGTTCCACAGCATTCCAATGCGGAAGATTCCATGGAACCAGAGATCCTTCCATTGAGAAGGACATGCTGCCTGGATGACTGCACTGTGCAAATTAAATCACGGAGCCAGTTGGCTTGTGGGTGGCTCTGGTGACTGAGTGGTTGGGTGGGCGGTGTGTCGGAGGTGGAGCACATGCAAATTATTGTGTATCATCCAGCTAGTGAGAGAGAAAACTCATGTAGGAGTGTGCCTGCTTGTCAGTGGGTTATGCACCTTGCCAGACGTCAAATCTACATGGAGCAGCTGGAGGGGACAAGAGCAGGTTTGCAAAATATAGATAGAAGAGCATGTATGCTGGCGCATTCTCCATGATTGTGTCAGCTTATGTTTTGGTGCACTGCACTTTCCTCCACCTCATTTCAGCCTACAGCTAATTTTTAGCTGTTTTGGTTAAGATCAAGTGTAGTCACTTCTCGGCCTTTTGGTTGTGATCTTGTATCATGGTTGAAGGGTCTGCTGGAGGGATTGTTTTCTTCATTGGTGAAAGACCGAAGATATTTCAGGATGGAAGGCTTGGGAACACTATCCGTTTTTTAGTTGTGGAAGAGCAGAAAGACCGGATTGGATTACATTCTATAGTAAAGGATATCTTTCTATTTATTGACCCTCCCCTTATATGTGTCTATCTTTCAACAAAGCTCCTGGCTTGTGATTACCTCACGCTCTTACACTTCACACCCATAGCCTTATTAACTGTTGTATTATTGTATAGTTTAAATGTATAGTGCAGTTCATGATTTATAGTGTAGGCTGGCCTGTGCTGTAGTTCTTGAATATACTATACCGTCAGCATTTGTATTGTGTTTTGGCTGTGCTGCAACACGGTACTTATGTGTGTAATGTTTATGTATGTTTTTTTGCTTCTTTATGTCAATAAAGACTGCTTTTTCAATCCAATATCTGAAAACAATCAATGTTTATCTTTGATGGCAATAGAAGTGGTATGATATTTGCTGCTTTTGAAAGCCAATATCTGATATGTCCCCTATCTGGGGACCATATATTAAATGGCTTTTCAGAAAAGGGAGATCGGAGAAGAGCTTTCAGTACTTGTAGGACCGATGCATATTTCTATTCTAGCCTCCAAAAACAGATTCAGTTGCATTTTCCAGCGTGTTTTGGATGCGCCTTTGCAAATGTCTTACATCGACAAACTTATTTAGTACTATTTTGCAAATAGGGTTACATTGTCGCAACATTGTGTTCCCTAATTGCTTGATTTTTTAAATGCAACAATTGATAAAGACACCTGAAAACTGCTCTGTGGAGTCTTATTTTGTGTCTACTTCTTATCTACATTTAATTCCCTACCTCTAATCAAGGCATTTTTAAATGCTGGGGGCTGCCAGGACGTGAGGCCTACCTAGACTTTAGATCTGAATTCGAATGTACTTGTGAACTAACTTAATTTCCTACTTCTAAATTCATTCCTAAATTCAATACTTACATTAATCCTGTAGTTGGACATTTTGGACTTTCGATTGTGGGCATTGTTTTGTGCCCAGATCAGCAGCAGGTGGTGTGCATTTGTTGGAAAGGCATCGAAGACCTCCGATATGCTGCATCTCCTGATGTGTGTCTCCCTCAAGTGGCTGTCAGCAAATGCATGCTAGACACCCCATTCCAAGCTGAGTGTGACATCACGGAACATGCATCATAGAACAGGCATGCTAGAACATGGTTCTTCAACCTGCAACCCTCCAGCTGAGGTGGAACTACACATCCCAGCATGCCCTGCCTCAGTTTTAGCATACCTTAATAGCAAAACTGTGGCAGGGCATGCTGGGATGTGTAATTTCACAGCAGCTGGAGGGCCACAGGATGAAGACCCAAGCCGCAGTTACATTGAATGCTAGCAAGCTGAATGTTTAAATTCTTTTTGTTCCACAGCATTCCAATGCGGAAGATTCCATGGAACCAGAGATCCTTCCATTGAGAAGGACATGCTGCCTGGATGACTGCACTGTGCAATTAAATCACGGAGCCAGTTGGCTTGTGGGTGGCTCTGGTGACTGAGTGGTTGGGTGGGCGGTGTGTCGGAGGTGGAGCACATGCAAATTATTGTGTATCATCCAGCTAGTGAGAGAGAAAACTCATGTAGGAGTGTGCCTGCTTGTCAGTGGGTTATGCACCTTGCCAGACGTCAAATCTACATGGAGCAGCTGGAGGGGACAAGAGCAGGTTTGCAAAATATAGATAGAAGAGCATGTATGCTGGCGCATTCTCCATGATTGTGTCAGCTTATGTTTTGGTGCACTGCACTTTCCTCCACCTCATTTCAGCCTACAGCTAATTTTTAGCTGTTTTGGTTAAGATCAAGTGTAGTCACTTCTCGGCCTTTTGGTTGTGATCTTGTATCATGGTTGAAGGGTCTGCTGGAGGGATTGTTTTCTTCATTGGTGAAAGACCGAAGATATTTCAGGATGGAAGGCTTGGGAACACTATCCGTTTTTTAGTTGTGGAAGAGCAGAAAGACCGGATTGGATTACATTCTATAGTAAAGGATATCTTTCTATTTATTGACCCTCCCCTTATATGTGTCTATCTTTCAACAAAGCTCCTGGCTTGTGATTACCTCACGCTCTTACACTTCACACCCATAGCCTTATTAACTGTTGTATTATTGTATAGTTTAAATGTATAGTGCAGTTCATGATTTATAGTGTAGGCTGGCCTGTGCTGTAGTTCTTGAATATACTATACCGTCAGCATTTGTATTGTGTTTTGGCTGTGCTGCAACACGGTACTTATGTGTGTAATGTTTATGTATGTTTTTTTGCTTCTTTATGTCAATAAAGACTGCTTTTTCAATCCAATATCTGAAAACAATCAATGTTTATCTTTGATGGCAATAGAAGTGGTATGATATTTGCTGCTTTTGAAAGCCAATATCTGATATGTCCCCTATCTGGGGACCATATATTAAATGGCTTTTCAGAAAAGGGAGATCGGAGAAGAGCTTTCAGTACTTGTAGGACCGATGCATATTTCTATTCTAGCCTCCAAAAACAGATTCAGTTGCATTTTCCAGCGTGTTTTGGATGCGCCTTTGCAAATGTCTTACATCGACAAACTTATTTAGTACTATTTTGCAAATAGGGTTACATTGTCGCAACATTGTGTTCCCTAATTGCTTGATTTTTTAAATGCAACAATTGATAAAGACACCTGAAAACTGCTCTGTGGAGTCTTATTTTGTGTCTACTTCTTATCTACATTTAATTCCCTACCTCTAATCAAGGCATTTTTAAATGCTGGGGGCTGCCAGGACGTGAGGCCTACCTAGACTTTAGATCTGAATTCGAATGTACTTGTGAACTAACTTAATTTCCTACTTCTAAATTCATTCCTAAATTCAATACTTACATTAATCCTGTAGTTGGACATTTTGGACTTTCGATTGTGGGCATTGTTTTGTGCCCAGATCAGCAGCAGGTGGTGTGCATTTGTTGGAAAGGCATCGAAGACCTCCGATATGCTGCATCTCCTGATGTGTGTCTCCCTCAAGTGGCTGTCAGCAAATGCATGCTAGACACCCCATTCCAAGCTGAGTGTGACATCACGGAACATGCATCATAGAACAGGCATGCTAGAACATGGTTCTTCAACCTGCAACCCTCCAGCTGAGGTGGAACTACACATCCCAGCATGCCCTGCCTCAGTTTTAGCCTATT
>NW_026968322.1:0-104074 GCF_028390025.1 Pseudophryne corroboree
AATTATAAAAGCAATGTTTTTTTAAACTTTTAAATAAAGCTTGTTAGCATCCCCAGCACACTGTATATGCTGGGAGATGTAGTTCTCAATATGAAAACATTTAATTACTGTATGAACTCTAATCCCACAACTGAAACCTGGATGGTGCTCCTGGCAAGTGACATCCTGGCCAAGGGGTAGATACGCCCCTGAGGGTCAGGGCCAGCAACAGAAATCTTGGGCCCCAGTACACTGATATCTCTGGGGCCCCCTTAAGCCCCCCTTAACTTGGCAGAGGGATCTTTAAAAAAAAAATGGAGCCTTTGACTCGGACCGTCAGTGAGGCCGGCAGGTGGTTTTCATACTGGGCTATCCAGCTCTTCGGTGGCGGTGGCAGGGACATTCAGAAAAGGGCCAGCACAGCAACATGCATAATAATGGCAATACAGTATGGACAACAGGGACTGGACAAAGTGATGGGGTAAAAGGAGGGGGGAGGGTTTAGTTGGCCTGTTGACACTGCAGCATACTTACGACTGCAAGGGATATAGGACTCTTGAGTTCACGGGCCAATTTCATGGCAGTCTCGGATAGGAGGGCATTGTGGATTCACCAAGGGAATGCTGATGCTGACTCCAAGAAGAAAGGGAGTCTCTTCCCTATGAAGGTGAAGCCTTGTTTGGCGACGGCCTAGTTAATTTGATCTCGGCAGCTCCCGCAGGTAAGCCAACCTTCTTGCCCTATGTTCCCTCTCAACGGATGAAGACGCATCATTATCTACCGCAGTCATTTTGGCCCAATAGATATGCAAGAAGTTAAGATTCCCCTTTCTTTGCAGGTAGAGGAAGGAGAAGGAAGAGGTCTGTAGCCTCTTCAAGATCGCAGGAGCAGAGATTGTCCTCTGCTTCTGCCAAATCCACTGCGTGACGCTGGGGCTTTCTTGCAGGAGCCCACACCAGTGGGGGCACGTCTAAAACTCTTCAGTCAGTTCTGGATTCATTCGGACCTGGACTCGTGGGTTTTACAAATAGTGTCCCAAGGGTACAAACTGGGGTTTCAAGACGTTCCCCCTCACCGATTGTTCAAATCGGCCTTAGTCAGCAGGGAGAAGGTTTTTATTCAAGCCTCTTCGTGGTCCCGAAGCCGGACGGCTCAGTCAGACCAATCTAAATTCTGAAATCCCTCAATTTCTTCCTAAAGAAATTCAATTTCAAGATGGAATCTCTCAGGGTAGTGATCTCCAGTCCGGAGGAAAGAGATTTCATGGTTTTGGTAGACATAAAGGATGCCTACTTACATGTTCCCATTTAGCCACTGCATCAAGCTACCTAAGGTTTGCAATTCAGGATTGTCATTACCAATTTCAGACATTGCCGTTTGGTCTGTCCACGGCTCCGAGGATTTTCACCAGGGTGATGGCGGAAATGATGGTTCTCCTTCGCAAGCAAGGAGTCACAATTATCCCGTACTTGGATGATCTCCTGATAAAGGTGAGATCCAGGGACCAGTTGGTGCAAAACATTGCACTCTCCCTGACAGTTCTTCAACAACATGGTTGGCTCCTACACTTGCCAAAATCGCAGTTGGTCCCAATGACGCGGTAGTTGTTTTTGGGAGTCATACTGGACACAGAAGAGGTTTTCTTCCAGGGGAAAGGCTATGGAGATCCAGAGTCTGGTCAAACAAATTCTGAAACCAGCAAGAGTGTTAATCCATCAATGCATTCGGTTGCTGGGGAAGATGGTTGTGGCCTACGAGGCCATTCAGTTTGGCAGGTTCCATGCTAGAGTGTTCCAGTGGGACCTGTTGGACAAGTGGTCCGGATCCCACCTACACATGCACCGGAGGATAATCCTGTCTTCCAAGACCAGAATCTCACTCCATTGGTGGCTGCACAGTTCTCACCTCCTAGAGGGGCGATGGTTCGGGATCCAGCACTGGATCCTACGGACCACAGATGCAACCCTCCGAGGCTGGGGAGCAGTCACACAGGGGGAAAACGTCCAAGGAAGATGGTCAAGTCAGGAAAGTTGTCTCCACATAAATGTTCTGGAGTTAAGGGCCATTTAATAACTGCAGACACAGTACGCACTGGGACGGGTGCCCAGCATCCTCTACAGACTATGAGAAAAGGATTTACCGGTAGGTATTAAAATCCTAGTTTCTCTAACGTCCTAGAGGATGCTGGGGACTCCGTAAGGACCATGGGGATAGACGGGCTCCGCAGAGTTCATGATCTTCACTGAGGTAACGCACAGCACTGCAGCTGTGCGCCATTGCTCCCATACACCTCACATACTCCGGTCACTGTAAGGGTGCAGGGCGCAGGGGGGGCACCCTGGGCAGCAATATAAACCTCTTTTTGGCAAAAATATAACATATATACAGCTGGGCACTGTATATATGTATGAGCCCCCGCCAATTTTACAGTTTAAGCGGGACAGAAGCCCGCCGCCGAGGGGGCGGGGCTTCTCCCTCAGCACTCACCAGAGCCATTTTTTCTCCAGAGCACCGCTGAGAGGAAGCTCCCCGGACTCTCCCCTGCTTATACCACGGTAGAGAAGAGGGTTGAAAAGAGGGGGGGGCACAAAATTCGGCGCAAATTACATACAGCAGCGCTACTGGACAAACATTAAGTTATTGTGTTATTCCTGGGTTATATAGCGCTGGGGTGTGTGCTGGCATACTCTCTCTCTGTCTCTCCAAAGGGCCTTGTGGGGAAACTGTCTTCAGAAAAAGCATTCCCTGTGTGTGTGGTGTGTCGGTACACGTGTATCGACATGTCTGAGGAAGAAGGCTATATTAGAGAGGAGCGGGAGCAAATGAATGTGGTGTCTCCGCTGACACCTGATTGGATGGATATGTGGAATGCTTTAAATGCTAGTGTAAACTCATTGTACAAAAGATTAGACAAGGCTGAAGCTTTGGGACAGTCAGGGTCTCAACCCATGCCTGATCCTATGTTGCAGGGACTGTCAGGGTCTCATAAGCGCCCACTATCCCAGATTGTTGACACAGATACCGACATGGATTCTGACTCCAGTGTCGATTACGATGATGCAAAGTTACAGCCAAAATTGGCAAAATCCATTCGATATATGATTATGGCAATAAAAGATGTTTTGCACATCACAGAGGAACCCCCTGTCCCTGACAAGAGGGTACATATGTACAAGGGAAAGAAGCCTGAGGTAACCTTTGAGGGGGTCACACGAGCTGAACGAGTTATGTGAAAAAGCTTGGGAATCTCCAGATAAAAGACTGCAGATTTCCAAAAGGATTCTTATGGCGTATCCTTTTCCATCAACGGATAGGTTACGATGGAAATCCTCCCCTAGGATGGACAAAGCATTAACACGCACAGCTACAGTTGGAAAATCAAATTTTTTACCTTATGTTCCCTCAAAGCATAAGAAAGCTCCGCATTATCAAATGCAGTCCTTTCGGTCACAAAGAAACAAGAAAGTGCGAGGTGCGTCCTTTCTTGCCAGAGGTAGGGGCAGAGGAATAAAGCTGCACAACACAGCTAGTTTCCAGGAACAGAAGTCCTCCCCGGCCTCTACAAAATCTACCTCATGACGCTGGGGCTCCACTGGCAGAGTCCGGCCCATGTGATGTCATGCAGCTGCTCTGACCACACCTCCTGTTTCTCCGTTGCCGACCCCATTTTGAAACCATGCCCCCGCACCGCTCCATCTCCGACTTGGAAATGGAGTGTTGTTGACCCCCCTCCCACCCCCCCCTTCACCGATTCACAGACAGAGGCGATCGCATTATCTGCGGGGTGTCGCAGAAAATGCAGGCGGATGCGTATGCTCTTAGCAGTTTTTGCAGTTGGATTGCGATCCAACCTGAATCAGGCCCCATTACCTATCACAATGCACTGCGGGTAGTACAAAATGGGGTTAATATAGGAGAAAAAACCCCAACCTTAACTGTCCCTGGTGGCTAGTGGAGCGGCTGCCCAGTAATCAGTGTCCACGCCAGTGCGCACACGGCCCGCCCCCATCAGCGGCCTCGTGATCCCGGAGGGCGGTGTGTGTGTGTGACTGACCTTAGGAAGAAACCGGAGCCTCCGCTGCAGTGACCCAGCAACCGGGGCACGGGAGTATACTGCGCCATTGGGAGTGATGGAGCTGCAGTAAAGAAGTCTATTAGACCTAGCCTGCTGCAGCCCTTGTAGATTCTTATAAAAAAAGTTCTTCTTTTCTTGCCAAAATTAATAGCTAAGAATAGGCTGCCTGAGGCATCCCCCTGTTAAGTGGCCTGCTACTGAAGGCACCAACTACAAACTGAGCTCCCTGTTCATGGAAGCGAGGTTATAGAGGAGGGGGCGCTGAGCATCTTGGGAACAGTCAAAAGCTTTGAGCCTGTTGGTGCCTCAGATCAAGATCCTACTCTACACCCCAATGTGAATCCTTGTGGAGTCCAGTGTACCCCACAGAAGAAATTAATGTGTCACACCCATTGGCAGCAACATTAGAATAGCTGCTGATGGGCACAATTGAGAAAGGAAGGGGGGAAAACATTTGAATCCAGCACATATATGTAATTTGAATATGTAATTTGTACCTTCCTACTTTAAAATGTAATGGATGAACCTCACCCTGTGAGAACTATCTTCATGATCAAGAGACCTCATATGCAAGATAAGTATGTGTTGGGATAGGGCTGTGGAGGGCGGCTGCTCGGGCACACCCCTGTCAAGTTAAGGAGATTCAACAGAGGCAGCACAAGGGAACTCTCATCTGGGGACAACAACTGCAGGGAGAACACATTTTCAGACGAATGTGGGAGGGCAGAAGGCTGCCTAATACTGAAGCACCCCCAAACAACAAACCAAATGCAGCAACTAGTGCAAGCATTCCTGGGGGAAGGCCTGCAGCAGATGGATTTGAATATGGTGATGTCATCCAAGCAGTGGGCATAGTTGGCTGCAACCCTCGTCTGCATATGAAAAGAGAAAAGGGTCACGCAGGGCATGGCGGCCTTTGTGGGGTTGCGCTTGGATGACGCCTAAATCGCTTTATACACCCCCACCCCCCATCAGTGTGGGCTCATGTTGGCCATGCCCCAGCCCCTGAAGCATTCAAGCTGATTTCTTGCAGCAGCTGGACCCAGTAACAGCTCCAGAGTTGCTCTACAAGACAAGTAAAAGGGTGTGAGCCCTGCAGCACCACCTGTAGTTTGCATACACACATATATAGGACAGCATCTCTTATATGCCCCAGGGTCAATAAAATAGTATCCTTATCTAGGGTATCCATCCCCTCAGATAAGGTATCCGTCCATGCCGCTACAGCACTACACACCCAGGCCGACGCAATTGCCGGTCTGAGTAAGGTACCTGAATGTGTATAAATGGACTTCAGGGTAATCTCCTGTTTGCGGTCAGCAGACTCTTTGAGGGTAGCCGTATACTGGGACGGGAGGGCTACCTTCTTGGATAAGCGTGTTAATGCTTTGTCCACCCTAGGGGAGGATTCCCATCGTAACCTATCCATTGATAGGAAAGGATACGCCATAAGAATCCTTTTGGAAATCTGCAGTCTTTTATCTGGAGATTCCCAAGCTTTTTCACATAACTCGTTCAGCTCGTGTGACCCCCTCAAAGGTTACCTCAGGCTTTTTTCCCTTGTACATATGTACCCTCTTGTCAGGGACAGGGGATTCCTCTCTGATGTGCAAAACATCTTTTATTGCCATAATCATATATCGAATGGATTTTGCCAATTTTGGCTGTAACTTTGCATCATCGTAATCGACACTGGAGTCAGAATCCGTGTCGGTATCTGTGTCAACAATCTGGGATAGTGGGCGCTTATGAGACCCTGACAGTCCCTGCAACATAGGATCAGGCATGGGTTGAGACCCTGACTGTCCCAAAGCTTCAGCCTTGTCTAATCTTTTGTGCAATGAGTTTACACTAGCATTTAAAACATTCCACATATCCATCCAATCAGCTGTCGGTGGAGACACCACATTCATTTGCTCCTGCTCCTCTCTAATATAGCCTTCTTCCTCAGACATGTCGACACACGTGTACCGACACACCACACACACAGGGAATGCTTTTTCTGAAGACAGTTTCCCCACAAGGCCCTTTGGAGAGACAGAGAGAGAGTATGCCAGCACACACCCCAGCGCTATATAACCCAGGAATACACAGTAACTTAACGTTTGCCCAGTAGTACTGCTGTATGTAATTTGCGCCGAATTATGTGCCCCCCCCCCCCTCTTTTCAACTCTCTTGTCTACTATGGTATAAGCAGGGGAGAGTCCGGGGAGCTTCCTCTCAGCGGTGCTGTGAAGAAAAAATGGCGCTGGTGAGTGCTGAGGGAGAAGCCCCGCACCCTCGGCGGCGGGCTTCTGTCCCGCTTAAACTGTAAAATTGGTGGGGGCTCATACATATATATAGTGCCCAGCTGTATATGTGTTATATTTTTGCCAAAAAGAGGTTATATTGCTGCCCAGGTGCCCCGCCCCCCCCTGCGCCCTGCACCCTGCAGTGACTGGAGTGTGTGAGCTGTATGGGAGCAATGGCGCACAGCTGCAGTGCTGTGCGTTACTTCAGTGAAGATCATGAAGTCTTCTGCCACCTCTGAAGTCTTCTTTTCTTCTCATACTCACCCGGCTTCTATCCTCCGGCTCTGCAAGGGGGACGGAGGCGCGGCTCTGGGACGGACGGCGATGGTGAGATCCTGCGTACCAATCCCTCTGGAGCTAATGGTGTCCAGTAGCCTAAGAAGCAGGACCTTGCAACTCAGAGTAGGGCTGCTTCTCTCCCCTCAGTCCCTCGATGAGGGAATCTGTTGCCAGCAGTGCTCCCTGAAAATTAAAAACCTAACAAAATACTTTCTGTCAGAAAGCTCAGGAGAGCTCCTGAAAGCATCCAGTCTCCACTGGGCACAGTATCAAACTGAGGTCTGGAGGAGGGGCATAGAGGGAGGAGCCAGTGTACACCAAGAACTAAAGTCTTTCTTAAAGTACCCATGTCTCCTGCGGAGCCTGTCTATCCCCATGGTCCTTACGGAGTCCCCAGCATCCTCTAGGACGTTAGAGAAAATAGGATTTTAATACCTACCGGTAAATCCTTTTCTCTTAGTCCGTAGAGGATGCTGGGCACCCGTCCCAGTGCGTACTGTGTCTGCAGTTATTAAATGGCCCTTAACTCCAGAATATTTATGTGGAGACAACTTTCCTGACTTGACCATCTTCCTTGGATGTTTTCCCCTGTGTGACTGCTCCCCAGCCTCGGAGGGTTGCATCCGTGGTCCCTAGGATCCAGTCCTGGATCCCGAACCATCGCCCCTCTAGGAGGTGAGAACTGTGCAGCCACCAATGGAGTGAGATTCTGGTCTTGGAAGACAGGATTATCCTCCGGTGCATGTGTAGGTGGGATCCGGACCACTTGTCCAACAGGTCTCACTGGAACACTCTGGCATGGAACCTGCCAAACTGAATGGCCTCGTAGGCCGCAACCATCTTTCCAAGCAACAGAATGCATTGATGGATTAACACTCTTGCTGGTTTTAGAATTTGTTTGACCAGACTCTGGATCTCCATAGCCTTTCCACTGGAAGAAAGCCTCTTCTGTGTCCAGTATGACTCCCAAAAACAACAACCGCGTCATTGGGACCAACTGCGATTTTGAATAGAACCTCACCCTGGGAGAACAATCTTCATGACCATGGTATCTCCTATGCAAAATAAGTATGATTTGGGATAGGGCTGGGGAGGGCCGCTGCTCAGGCACATCTCTGTCAAGTAAAGGAGATTCAACTGAGGCAGCACAAGGGAACTCACATCTGGGGACAACAACTGCAGGGAGAACACATATTTTCAGATGAACATGGGAGGGCAGAAGGCTGCCTAATACTGAAGCACCCCCAAACAACAAACCAAATGCAACAACTAGTGCAAGCATTCCTGGGGGAAGGCCTGCAGCAGATGGATTTGCATATGGTTGTGTCATCCAAGTAGTGGGTCAAAGTTGGCTTCAACCCTCGTCTGCATATGAAAAGAGAAAAGGGGCGTGCAGGGCATGGCGGCCTTTTGCGGCGCTTGGATGACCCCTAGTTCACATTAAACACCCCCACCCTCCTTCGGTGTGGGGCTCATGTTGGCAATGCCCCAGCCCCTGAAGCATTCAAGCTGATTTCTTGCAGCAGCTTGGCACTGTAACAGCTCCAGAGCTGCTCTGTAAGGCAAGTAAAAGGGTGTGGGCCCTGCAGCACTACCTGTAGTTCGCATTGTGCGTTGGAAGGCACAAAGTAAGCAGACAGGAGGAGAAGTCAGGATAGTGCACAAGGGTATAGAAGGGAGGGGCTCAAAAAAAAAGAAGTGGAAACAGACAGCAAACTAGGCTGGAGAGAGACCTGAGACAAAGAGATCTGAATTATATGAAAGCCGACCAGTGGAAACACAAATTATGCAGTCAAGTGTCCCACATTTGGGGAAATCGCAGTAGCAGCACACCCAGAGTGCAATGGGTGAGCCTTGCCCTGGGAGAAGCACCTTCCTGATCATAGTATCTCACCTGGCAGGTAAGTAGGAGTTGGGCTAGAGCTGGGGAGGGTCGCTGCTCGGGCACCCCCCTGTCAAGTGAAGGAGATCCAACTGAGGCAGCGCAAGGGAACTCTCGAAAGAAGAACAAGGCTAGAGGAAGATCTGAGACAAAGAAATCTGACTTTTACCAGAGCTGACCAGAGGAAAGCACAAACACAGTCCCCCACTACCACAAATAATGCAGTCGAGTTTCCCACATTTGGGGAAATCACAGGGGTCAGCATACCCAGAATGCAATGAATGAACCTCACCCTGGGAGAAGAATCTTCATGACCATGGTATCTCCTATGCAAAATAAGTATGATTTGGGATAGGGCTGGGGAGGGCCGCTGCTCAGGCATATCTCTGTCAAGTAAAGGAGATTCAACTGAGGCAGCACAAGGGAACTCTCATCTGGGGACAACAACTGCTGGGAGAACACATATTTTCAGATGAACATGGGAGGGCAGAAGGCTGCCTAATACTAAAGCACCCCCAAACAACAAACCAAATGCAACAACTTGTACAAGCATTCCTGGGGGAAGGTTTGCAGAAGACGCATTTGCATACAGTGATGTCATCCAAGCAGTGGGACAAAGTTGGCTGGAACCCTCATCTGCATATGAAAAGAGAAAAGGGGTATGCAGGGCATGGCGGCCTTTTGCGGCGCTTGGATGACCCTTAGTTCGCATTAAATACCCCCACCCTCCTTTGGTGTGGGGCTCATGTTGGCAATGCCCCTGCCCCTGAAGCATTCAAGCTGATTTCTTGCAGCAGCTTGGCACTGTAACAGCTCCAGAGCTGCTCTGTAAGGCAAGTAAAAGGGTGTGGGCCCTGCAGCACTACCTGTAGTTCGCATTGTGTGTTGGAAGGCACAAAGTAAGCAGACGGGAGAAGTCAGGATAGTGCGCAAGGGCATAGAAGGGAGCGGCTCAAGAAAAGAGAAGTGGAAACAGACAGCAAACTAGGCTGGAGAGAAACCTGAGAAAAAGAGATCTGAATTATACGAGAGCCGACCAGGGGAAACACAAATTATGCAGTCAAGTGTCCCACATTTGGGGAAATCGCAGGAGCAGCACACCCAGAGTGCAATGGGTGAGCCTTGCCCTGGGAGAAGCACATTCATGATCATAGTATCTCACCTGGCAGGTAAGTAGGAGTTGGGCTAGAGCTGGGGAGGGTCGCTGCTCAAGCACCCCCCTGTCAAGTGAAGGAGATCCAACTGAGGCAGCACAAAGGAACTCTCGAAAGAAGAACAAGGCTAGAGGAAGAAATGAGACAAAGAAATCTGACTTTTACCAGAGCTGACCAGAGGAAAGCACAAACACAGTTCCCCACTACCACAAATAATGCAGTCAAGTTTCCCACATTTGGGGAAATCACAGGGGTCAGCATACCTAGAATGCAATGAATGAACCTCACCCTGGGAGAACAATCTTCATGACCATGGTATCTCCTATGCAAAATAAGTATGATTTGGGATAGGGCTGGGGAGGGCCGCTGCTCAGGCACATCTCTGTCAAGTAAAGGAGATTCAACTGAGGCAGCACAAGGGAACTCTCATCTGGGGACAACAACTGCAGGGAGAACACATATTTTCAGATGAACATGGGAGGGCAGAAGGCTGCCTAATACTGAAGCACCCCCAAACAACAAACCAAATGCAACAACTAGTGCAAGCATTCCTGGGGGAAGGCCTGCAGCAGATTGATTTGCATATGGTTATGTCATCCAAGCAGTGGGTCAAAGTTGGCTTCAACCCTCGTCTGCATATGAAAAGAGAAAAGGGGCGTGCAGGGCATGGCGGCCTTTTGCGGCGCTTGGATGACCCCTAGTTCGTATTAAACACCTCCACCCTCCTTCGGTGTGGGGCTCATGTTGGCTATGCCCCAGCCCCTTAAGCATTCAAGCTGATTTCTTGCAGCAGCTGGGCACTGTAACAGCTCCAGAGCTGCTTTGTAAGGCAAGTAAAAGGGTGTGGGCCCTGCAGGACTACCTGTAGTTTGCATTGTGCATTGGAAGGCACAAAGTAAGCAGACGGGAGAAGTCAGGATAGTGCGCAAGGGCATAGAAGGGAGCGGCTCAAGAAAAGAGAAGTGGAAACAGACAGCAAACTAGGCTGGTGAGAGACCTGAGACAAAGAGATCTGAATTATACGAGAGCCGACCAAGGGAAACAAAAATTATGCAGTCAAGTTTCCCACATTTGGGTAAATCGCAGGAGCAGCACACCCAGAGTGCAATGGGTGAGCCTTGCCCTGGGAGAAGCACCTTCATGATCATAGTATCTCACCTGGCAGGTAAGTAGGAGTTGGGCTAGAGCTGGGGAGGGTCGCTGCTCGGGCACCCCCCTGTCAAGTGAAGGAGATCCAACTGAGGCAGCGCAAGGGAACGCTCGAAAGAAGAACAAGGCTAGAGGAAGATCTGAGACAAAGAAATCTGACTTTTACCAGAGCTGACCAGAGGAAAGCACAAACACAGTCCCCCACTACCACAAATAATGCAGTCGAGTTTCCCACATTTGGGGAAATCACAGGGGTCAGCATACATAGAATGCAATGAATGAACCTCACCCTGGGAGAACAATCTTCATGACCATGGTATCTCCTATGCAAAATAAGTATGATTTGGGATAGGGCTGGGGAGGGCCGCTGCTCAGGCACATCTCTGTCAAGTAAAGGAGATTCAACTGAGGCAGCACAAGGGAACTCTCATCTGGGGACAACAACTGCAGTGAGAACACATATTTTCAGATGAACATGGGAGGGCAGAAGGCTGCCTAATACTGAAGCACCCCCAAACAACAAACCAAATGCAACAACTAGTGCAAGCATTCCTGGGGGAAGGCCTGCAGCAGATGGATTTGCATATGGTTCTGTCATCCAAGCAGTGGGTCAAAGTTGGCTTCAACCCTCGTCTGCATATGAAAAGAGAAAAGGGGCGTGCAGGGCATGGCGGCCTTTTGCGGCGCTTGGATGACCCCTAGTTCGCATTAAACACCTCCACCCTCCTTCGGTGTGGGGCTCATGTTGGCTATGCCCCAGCCCCTTAAGCATTCAAGCTGATTTCTTGCAGCAGCTGGGCACTGTAACAGCTCCAGAGCTGCTCTGTAAGGCAAGTAAAAGGGTGTGGGCCCTGCAGCACTACCTGTAGTTCGCATTGTGCGTTGGAATGCACAAAGTAAGCAGACGGGAGAAGTCAGGATAGTGCGCAAGGGCATAGAAGGGAGCGGCTCAAGAAAAGAGAAGTGGAAACAGACAGCAAACTAGGCTGGAGAGAGACCTGAGACAAAGAGATCTGAATTATACGAGAGCCGACCAGGGGAAACACAAATTATGCAGTCAAGTGTCCCACATTTGGGGAAATCGCAGGAGCAACACACCCAGAGTGCAATGGGTAAGCCTTGCCCTGGGAGAAGCACCTTCATGATCATAGTATCTCACTTGGCAGGTAAGTAGGAGTTGGGCTAGAGCTGGGGAGGGTCGCTGCTCGGGCACCCCCCTGTCAAGTGAAGGAGATCCAACTGAGACAGCACAAGAGAACTCTCAAAAGAAGAACAAGGCTAGAGGAAGATCTGAGGCAAAGAAATCTGACTTTTACCAGAGCTGACCAGAGAAAAGCACAAACACAGTCCCCCACTACCACAAATAATGCAGTCGAGTTTCCCACATTTGGGGAAATCACAGGGGTCAGCATACCCAGAATGCAATGAATGAACCTCACCCTGGGAGAACAATCTTCATGACCATGGTATCTATTATGCAAAATAAGTATGATTTGGGATAGGGCTGGGGAGGGCCGCTGCTCAGGCACATCTCTGTCAAGTAAAGGAGATTCAACTGAGGCAGCACAAGGGAACTCTCATCTGGGGACAACAACTGCAGGGAGAACACATATTTTCAGATGAACATGGGAGGGCAGAAGGCTGCGTAATACTGAAGCACCCCCAAACAACAAACCAAATGCAACAACTAGTGCAAGCATTCCTGGGGGAGGGCCTGCAGCAGATGGATTTGCATATGGTGATGTCATCCAAGCAGTGGGTCAAAGTTGGCTTCAACCCTCGTCTGCATATGAAAAGAGAAAAGGGGCGTGCAGGGCATGGCGGCCTTTTGCGGCGCTTGGATGACCCCTAGTTCGCATTAAACACCTCCACCCTCCTTCGGTGTGGGGCTCATGTTGGCTATGCCCCAGCCCCTTAAGCATTCAAGCTGATTTCTTGCAGCAGCTGGGCACTGTAACAGCTCCAGAGCTGCTTTGTAAGGCAAGTAAAAGGGTGTGGGCCCTGCAGCACTACCTGTAGTTTGCATTGTGCATTGGAAGGCACAAAGTAAGCAGACGGGAGACGTCAGGATAGTGCGCAAGGGCATAGAAGGGAGCGGCTCAAGAAAAGAGAAGTGGAAACAGACAGCAAACTAGGCTGGAGAGAGACCTGAGACAAAGAGATCTGAATTATACGAGAGCCGACCAAGGGAAACAAAAATTATGCAGTCAAGTTTCCCACATTTGGGGAAATCGCAGGAGCAGCACACCCAGAGTGCAATGGGTGAGCTTTGCCCTGGGAGAAGCACCTTCATGATCATAGTATCTCACCTGGCAGGTAAGTAGGAGTTGGGCTAGAGCTGGGGAGGGTCACTGCTCGGGCACCCCCCTGTCAAGTGAAGGAGATCCAACTGAGGCAGCGCAAGGGAACTCTCGAAAGAAGAACAAGGCTAGAGGAAGATCTGAGACAAAGAAATCTGACTTTTACCAGAGCTGACCAGAGGAAAGCACAAACACAGTCCCCCACTACCACAAATAATGCAGTCGAGTTTCCCACATTTGGGGAAATCACAGGGGTCAGCATACCCAGAATGCAATGAATGAACCTCACCCTGGGAGAACAATCTTCATGACCATGGTATCTCCTATGCAAAATAAGTATGATTTGGGATAGGGCTGGGGAGGGCCGCTGCTCAGGCACATCTCTGTCAAGTAAAGGAGATTCAACTGAGGCAGCACAAGGGAACTCTCATCTGGGGACAACAACTGCAGGGAGAACACATATTTTCAGATGAACATGGGAGGGCAGAAGGCTGCCTAATACTGAAGCACCCCCAAACAACAAACCAAATGCAACAACTAGTGCAAGCATTCCTGGGGGAAGGCCTGCAGCAGATGGATTTGCATATGGTTCTGTCATCCAAGCAGTGGGTCAAAGTTGGCTTCAACCCTCGTCTGCATATGAAAAGAGAAAAGGGGCGTGCAGGGCATGGCGGCCTTTTGCGGCGCTTGGATGACCCCTAGTTCGCATTAAACACCTCCACCCTCCTTCGGTGTGGGGCTCATGTTGGCTATGCCCCAGCCCCTTAAGCATTCAAGCTGATTTCTTGCAGCAGCTGGGCACTGTAACAGCTCCAGAGCTGCTCTGTAAGGCAAGTAAAAGGGTGTGGGCCCTGCAGCACTACCTGTAGTTCGCATTGTGCGTTGGAATGCACAAAGTAAGCAGACGGGAGAAGTCAGGATAGTGCGCAAGGGCATAGAAGGTAGCGGCTCAAGAAAAGAGAAGTGGAAACAGACAGCAAACTAGGCTGGAGAGAGACCTGAGACAAAGAGATCTGAATTATACGAGAGCCGACCAGGGGAAACACAAATTATGCAGTCAAGTGTCCCACATTTGGGGAAATCGCAGGAGCAACACACCCAGAGAGCAATGGGTGAGCCTTGCCATGGGAGAAGCACCTTCAAGATCATAGTATTTAACCTGGCAGGTAAGTAGGAGTTGGGCTAGAACTGGGGAGGGTCGCTGCTCGGGCACCCCCCTGTCAAGTGAAGGAGATCCAACTGAGACAGCACAAGAGAACTCTCAAAAGAAGAACAAGGCTAGAGGAATATCTGAGACAAAGAAATCTGACTTTTACCAGAGCTGACCAGAGGAAAGCACAAACACAGTCCCCCACTACCACAAATAATGCAGTCGAGTTTCCCACATTTGGGGAAATCACAGGGGTCAGCATACCCAGAATGCAATGAATGAACCTCACCCTGGGAGAACAATCTTCATGACCATGGTATCTCCTATGCAAAATAAGTATGATTTGGGATAGGGCTGGGGAGGGCCGCTGCTCAGGCACATCTCTGTCAAGTAAAGGAGATTCAACTGAGGCAGCACAAGGGAACTCTCATCTGGGGACAACAACTGCAGGGAGAACACATATTTTCAGATGAACATGGGAGGGCAGAAGGCTGCCTAATACTGAAGCACCCCCAAACAACAAACCAAATGCAACAACTAGTACAAGCATTCCTGGGGGAAGGTCTGCAGAAGACGCATTTGCATACAGTGATGTCATCCAAGCAGTGGGCCAAAGTTGGCTGGAACCCTCATCTGCATATGAAAAGAGAAAAGGGGTATGCAGGGCATGGCGGCCTTTTGCGGCGCTTGGATGACCCTTAGTTTGCATTAAACACCCCCACCCTCCTTCGGTGTGGGGCTCATGTTGGCTATGCCCCAGCCCCTTAAGCATTCAAGCTGATTTCTTGCAGCAGCTGGGCACTGTAACAGCTCCAGAGCTGCTTTGTAAGGCAAGTAAAAGGGTGTGGGCCCTGCAGCACTACCTGTAGTTTGCATTGTGCATTGGAAGGCACAAAGTAAGCAGACGGGAAAAGTCAGGATAATGCGCAAGGGCATAGAAGGGAGCGGCTCAAGAAAAGAGAAGTGGAAACAGACAGCAAACTAGGCTGGAGAGAGACCTGAGACAAAGAGATCTGAATTATACAAGAGTCGACCAAGGGAAACAAAAATTATGCAGTCATGTTTCCCACATTTGGGGAAATCGCAGGAGCAGCACACCCAGAGTGCAATGGGTGAGCCTTGCCCTGGGAGAAGCACCTTCATGATCATAGTATCTCACCTGGCATGTAAGTAGGAGTTGGGCTAGAGCTGGGGAGGGTCGCTGCTCGGGCACCCCCATGTCAAGTGAAGGAGATCCAACTGAGGCAGCGCAAGGGAACTCTCGAAAGAAGAACAAGGCTAGAGGAAGATCTGAGACAAAGAAATCTGACTTTTACCAGAGCTGACCAGAGGAAAGCACAAACACAGTCCCCCACTACCACAAATAATGCAGTCGAGTTTCCCACATTTGGGGAAATCACAGGGGTCAGCATACCCAGAATGCAATGAATGAACCTCACCCTGGGAGAACAATCTTCATGACCATGGTATCTCCTATGCAAAATAAGTATGATTTGGGATAGGGCTGGGGAGGGCCGCTGCTCAGGAACATCTCTGTCAAGTAAAGGAGATTCAACTGAGGCAGCACAAGGGAACTCTCATCTGGGGACAACAACTGCAGGGAGAACACATATTTTCAGATGAACATGGGAGGGCAGAAGGCTGCCTAATACTGAAGCACCCCCAAACAACAAACCAAATGCAACAACTAGTACAAGCATTCCTGGGGGAAGGCCTGCAGCAGATGGATTTGCATATGGTGATGTCATCCAAGCAGTGGGTCAAAGTTGGCTTCAACCCTCGTCTGCATATGAAAAGAGAAAAGGGGTGTGCAGGGCATGGCGGCCTTTTGCGGCGCTTGGATGACCCCTAGTTCGCATTAAACACCTCCACCCTCCTTCGGTGTGGGGCTCATGAGTGCTATGCCCCAGCCCCTTAAGCATTCAAGCTGATTTCTTGCAGCAGCTTGGGCACTGTAACAGCTCCAGAGCTCCTCTGTAAGGCAAGTAAAAGGGTGTGGGCCCTGCAGCACTACCTGTAGTTCGCATTGTGCGTTGGAATGCACAAAGTAAGCAGACGGGAAAAGTCAGGATAGTGCGCAAGGGCATAGAAGGGAGCGGCTCAAGAAAAGAGAAGTGGAAACAGAGAGCAAACTAGGCTGGAGAGAGACCTGAGACAAAGAGATCTGAATTATCTCAGAGCCGACCAGGGGAAACACAAATTATGCAGTCAAGTGTCCCACATTTGGGGAAATCGCAGGAGCAACACACCCAGAGTGCAATGGGTAAGCCTTGCCCTGGGAGAAGCACCTTCATGATCATAGTATCTCACTTGGCAGGTAAGTAGGAGTTGGGCTAGAGCTGGGGAGGGTCGCTGCTCGGGCACCCCCCTGTCAAGTGAAGGAGATCCAACTGAGACAGCACAAGAGAACTCTCAAAAGAAGAACAAGGCTAGAGGAAGATCTGAGGCAAAGAAATCTGACTTTTACGAGAGCTGACCAGAGAAAAGCACAAACACAGTCCCCCACTACCACAAATAATGCAGTCGAGTTTCCCACATTTGGGGAAATCACAGGGGTCAGCATACCCAGAATGCAATGAATGAACCTCACCCTGGGAGAACAATCTTCATGACCATGGTATCTCCTATGCAAAATAAGTATGATTTGGGATAGGGCTGGGGAGGGCCGCTGCTCAGGCACATCTCTGTCAAGTAAAGGAGATTCAACTGAGGCAGCACAAGGGAACTCTCATCTGGGGACAACAACTGCAGGGAGAACACATATTTTCAGATGAACATGGGAGGGCAGAAGGCTGCCTAATACTGAAGCACCCCCAAACAACAAACCAAATGCAACAACTAGTACAAGCATTCCTGGGGGAAGGCCTGCAGCAGATGGATTTGCATATGGTGATGTCATCCAAGCAGTGGGCCAAAGTTGGCTGGAACCCTCATCTGCACATGAAAAGAGAAAAGGGGTATGCAGGGCATGGCGGCCTTTTGCATTGTGCGTTGGAATGCACAAAGTAAGCAGACGAGAGAAGTCAGGATAGTGCGCAAGGGCATAGAAGGGAGCGGCTCAAGAAAAGAGAAGTGGAAACAGACAGCAAACTAGGCTGGAGAGAGACCTGAGACAAAGAGATCTGAATTATACGAGAGCCGACCAAGTTCAATCCCACCCAGGAACGTAATTGACCTTGTTATCAGATTTTGGTGATCTTTAAGTAGACAAGTCAAAATTTCAAACCCCCTCTTATGGTGTAGGGTACCTGGCCTTCTCTGATGTAATCAGAGTTAGATTTGATTCAGTGATTTTATAAAAACAGCTAGGAAGCACAATTTAGCAGTGGGTTGCAGAGAAAAAGAAATATGCTGGCAAAAAAATCCAATTGAGTGATTAAACAGCTCTTCATTTTCTGGCTTTATTTTTATGCTAACAAATTTGTTCTCCTGAAAAGTGTCCACAAAGCCAAGTCTCTGATTAACACCTTTGTAAGGATGGTTTTTCACCTATTACTAAATTAAACTTGCTTCATTGGAAAGGCAGCAAGATGCATCCTCATTTCAATGTCTACTGAAATAATACGGGTTGACACCAGGAAACATTAACGCCACTGCATCCTTGCTGCTTTCTCATGTGGAAGTCTGTTTAATGTGAAAACAAGGTGATATCTAATTAGCACACAGGTAAGGAATTAAGAAAATCTTTATTTAAGGGTGAAGATGTTGCTAACAAAATCGTTGCCCCAATGCATCATTGAAATTCAAGCTGAAAAGATGATTTTAATATATCACTTGTACATTTTGTATTGCTCTTCTGGTGACAATGTAGTTTGTTTTTGTCAATTACCATTTTAATAATAGGGTAAAGAAAATTAAGTGGATTTTTGAAAGAAAACAATACTGTCAATATACTATTAAAACAAATAAAAATGGTAAAAGTTATTGTACTTTAAGTAAAAATAAAAGAACCAAAATATCAATCCCAGTTTTGGATTACTTTAATTAACAAAAAAAAAATGCATATAGCAAAGGATAGTTTCAATCTGCCTACCTCTGGGTTATGGGCCCAGCATGCTTCCATTGCAGTACTCTGCTGCACATGTAAGTGCAAGAGAACCTGAAGCACTCACTCATCATGGAAAAGTACCAATGTGTTTCTTCGTTGGTTGGTGGAAGAAACATCTTACAAAAACTCTCCAGATTATTGACTTTTTAAAGTTTTTCTAGGAAACGTTCTAGATAAATGCTTATTAGCCTTTGTCAGTATGTACTTTTTGCAAAGTGTCTCTGTGGCGCAATCGGTTAGTGTGTTCGGCTATTAACCAAAAGGTTGGTGGTTCAATCCCACCCAGGGACGTAATTGACCTTTTGATCAGATTTTGGTGATCTTTAAGTAGACAAGTCAAAATTTCAAACCCCCTGTTATGGTGTAGGGTACCTGGCCTTCTCTGATGTAATCAGAGTTAGATTTGATTCAGTGATTTTATAAAAACAGCTAGGAAGCACAATTTAGCAGTGGGTTGCAGAGAAAAAGAAATATGCTGGCAAAAAAATCCAATTGAGTGATTAATAGAGATGAGCGGGTTCGGTTCCTCGGAATCCGAACCCGCCCGAACTTCAGCTTTTTTTACACGGATCCGAGCGACTCGGATCTTCCCGCCTTGCTCGGTTAACCCGAGCGCGCCCGAACGTCATCATGACGCTGTCGGATTCTCGCGAGGCTCGGATTCTATCGCGAGACTCGGATTCTATATAAGGAGCCGCGCGTCGCCGCCATTTTCACACGTGCATTTAGATTGATAGGGAGAGGACGTGGCTGGCGTCCTCTCCATTTAGATTAGAAGAGAGAGAGTGAGATTGAGACAGAGACACTTGATTTACTGGAGCTTAGGAGTACTAGAGAGTGCAGAGTTTACTAGTGACTGACCACTGACCAGTGACCACCAGTGCAGTTTTATTTAATATAATCCGTTCTCTGCCTGAAAAAAAACGATACACAGTGACTCAGTCACATACCATATCTGTGCTCAGCCCAGTGTGCTGCATCATCTATGTATAATATCTGACTGTGCTCACACAGCTTAATTGTGGGGGAGACTGGGGAGCAGTTATAGGTTATAGCAGGAGCCAGGAGTACATACATATTATTAAAATTAAACAGTGCACACTTTTGCTGCAGGCAGGAGTGCCACTGCCAGTGTGACTGACCAGTGACCTGACCACACTGACCACCAGTATAGTATACTATATTGTGATTGCCTGAAAAAGTTAAACACTCGTCGTGTGACTTGTGTGGTGTTTTTTTATTCTATAAAAAACTCATTCTGCTGACAGACAGTGTCCAGCAGGTCCGTCATTATATAATATATACCTGTCCGGCTGCAGTAGTGATATATATATATTTTTTATATCATTATTTATCATCCAGTCGCAGCAGACACAGTACGGTAGTTCACGGCTGTAGCTACCTCTGTGTCGGCACTCGGCAGTCCATCCATAATTGTATACCACCTACCCGTGGTTTTTTTTTTCTTCTTTATACATACTACATCTCATTATCATCCAGTCTATATTAGCAGCAGACACAGTACAGTACGGTAGTCCACGGCTGTAGCTACCTCTGTGTCGGCACTCGGCAGTCCATCCATAATTGTATACCACCTACCCGTGGTTTTTTTTTCTTTCTTCTTTATACATACTACATCTCATTATCAACCAGTCTATATTAGCAGCAGACACAGTACAGTACGGTAGTCCACGGCTGTAGCTACCTCTGTGTCGGCACTCGGCAGTCCGTCCATAATTGTATACCACCTACCCGTGGTTTTTTTTTCTTTCTTCTTTATACATACTACATCTCATTATCATCCAGTCTATATTAGCAGCAGACAGTACAGTACGGTAGTCCACGGCTGTAGCTACCTCTGTGTCGGCACTCGGCAGTCCGTCCATAATTGTATACCACCTACCCGTGTTTTTTTTTTCTTTCTTCTTTATACATACTACATCTCATTATCAACCAGTCTATATTAGCAGCAGACACAGTACAGTACGGTAGTCCACGGCTGTAGCTACCTCTGTGTCGGCACTCGGCAGTCCATCCATAATTGTATACCACCTACCCGTGGTTTTTTTTTCTTTCTTCTTTATACATACTACATCTCATTATCAACCAGTCTATATTAGCAGCAGACACAGTACAGTACGGTAGTCCACGGCTGTAGCTACCTCTGTGTCGGCACTCGGCAGTCCATCCATAATTGTATACCACCTACCCATGGTTTTTTTTTCTTTCTTCTTTATACATACTACATCTCATTATCATCCAGTCTATATTAGCAGCAGACACAGTACAGTACGGTAGTCCACGGCTGTAGCTACCTCTGTGTCGGCACTCGGCAGTCCATCCATAATTGTATACCACCTACCCGTGGTTTTTTTTTTCTTCTTTATACATACTACATCTCATTATCATCCAGTCTATATTAGCAGCAGACACAGTACAGTACGTTATTCCACGGCTGTAGCTACCTCTGTGTCGGCACTCGGCAGTCCATCCATAATTGTATACCACCTACCCGTGGTTTTTTTTTCTTTCTTCTTTATACATACTACATCTCATTATCAACCAGTCTATATTAGCAGCAGACACAGTACAGTACGGTAGTCCACGGCTGTAGCTACCTCTGTGTCGGCACTCGGCAGTCCGTCCATAATTGTATACCACCTACCCGTGGTTTTTTTTTCTTTCTTCTTTATACATACTACATCTCATTATCATCCAGTCTATATTAGCAGCAGACACAGTACAGTACGGTAGTCCACGGCTGTAGCTACCTCTGTGTCGGAACTCGGCAGTCCATCCATAATTGTATACCACCTACCCGTGGTTTTTTTTTTCTTCTTTATACATACTACATCTCATTATCATCCAGTCTATATTAGCAGCAGACACAGTACAGTACGTTATTCCACGGCTGTAGCTACCTCTGTGTCGGCACTCGGCAGTCCATCCATAATTGTATACCACCTACCCGTGGTTTTTTTTTCTTTCTTCTTTATACATACTACATCTCATTATCAACCAGTCTATATTAGCAGCAGACACAGTACAGTACGGTAGTCCACGGCTGTAGCTACCTCTGTGTCGGCACTCGGCAGTCCATCCATAATTGTATACCACCTACCCGTGGTTTTTTTTTCTTTCTTCTTTATACATACTACATCTCATTATCAACCAGTCTATATTAGCAGCAGACACAGTACAGTACGGTAGTCCACGGCTGTAGCTACCTCTGTGTCGGCACTCGGCAGTCCATCCATAATTGTATACCACCTACCCGTGGTTTTTTTTTCTTTCTTCTTTATACATACTACATCTCATTATCAACCAGTCTATATTAGCAGCAGACACAGTACAGTACGGTAGTCCACGGCTGTAGCTACCTCTGTGTCGGCACTCGGCAGTCCATCCATAATTGTATACTAGTATCCATCCATCTCCATTGTTTACCTGAGGTGCCTTTTAGTTGTGCCTATTAAAATATGGAGAACAAAAATGTTGAGGTTCCAAAATTAGGGAAAGATCAAGATCCACTTCCACCTCGTGCTGAAGCTGCTGCCACTAGTCATGGCCGAGACGATGAAATGCCAGCAACGTCGTCTGCCAAGGCCGATGCCCAATGTCATAGTACAGAGCATGTCAAATCCAAAACACCAAATATCAGTAAAAAAAGGACTCCAAAACCTAAAATAAAATTGTCGGAGGAGAAGCGTAAACTTGCCAATATGCCATTTACCACACGGAGTGGCAAGGAACGGCTGAGGCCCTGGCCTATGTTCATGGCTAGTGGTTCAGCTTCACATGAGGATGGAAGCACTCAGCCTCTCGCTAGAAAACTGAAAAGACTCAAGCTGGCAAAAGCACCGCAAAGAACTGTGCGTTCTTCGAAATCCCAAATCCACAAGGAGAGTCCAATTGTGTCGGTTGCGATGCCTGACCTTCCCAACACTGGACGTGAAGATCATGCGCCTTCCACCATTTGCACGCCCCCTGCAAGTGCTGGAAGGAGCACCCGCAGTCCAGTTCCTGATAGTCAGATTGAAGATGTCAGTGTTGAAGTACACCAGGATGAGGAGGATATGGGTGTTGCTGGCGCTGGGGAGGAAATTGACAAGGAGGATTCTGATGGTGAGGTGGTTTGTTTAAGTCAGGCACCCGGGGAGACACCTGTTGTCCGTGGGAGGAATATGGCCGTTGACATGCCTGGTGAAAATACCCAAAAAATCAGCTCTTCGGTGTGGAAGTATTTCACCAGAAATGCGGACAACATTTGTCAAGCCGTGTGTTCCCTTTGTCAAGCTGTAATAAGTAGGGGTAAGGACGTTAACCACCTCGGAACATCCTCCCTTATACGTCACCTGCAGCGCATTCATAATAAGTCAGTGACAAGTTCAAAAACTTTGTCCGACAGCGGAAGCAGTCCACTGACCAGTAAATCCCTTCCTCTTGTAACCAAGCTCACGCAAACCACCCCACCAACTCCCTCAGTGTCAATTTCCTCCTTCCCCAGGAATGCCAATAGTCCTGCAGGCCATGTCACTGGCAATTCTGACGAGTCCTCTCCTGCCTGGGATTCCTCCGATGCATCCTTGCGTGTAACGCCTACTGCTGCTGGCGCTGCTGTTGTTGCTGCTGGGAGTCGATGGTCATCCCAGAGGGGAAGTCGTAAGCCCACTTGTACTACTTCCAGTAAGCAATTGACTGTCCAACAGTTCTTTGCGAGGAAGATGAAATATCACAGCAGTCATCCTGCTGCAAAGCGGATAACTGAGGCCTTGACAACTATGTTGGTGTTAGACGTGCGTCCGGTATCCGCCGTTAGTTCACAGGGAACTAGACAATTTATTGAGGCAGTGTGCCCCCGTTACCAAATACCATCTAGGTTCCACTTCTCTAGGCAGGCGATACCGAGAATGTACACGGACGTCAGAAAAAGACTCACCAGTGTCCTAAAAAATGCAGTTGTACCCAATGTCCACTTAACCACGGACATGTGGACAAGTGGAGCAGGGCAGGGTCAGGACTATATGACTGTGACAGCCCACTGGGTAGATGTATGGACTCCCGCCGCAAGAACAGCAGCGGCGGCACCAGTAGCAGCATCTCGCAAACGCCAACTCTTTCCTAGGCAGGCTACGCTTTGTATCACCGCTTTCCAGAATACGCACACAGCTGAAAACCTCTTACGGCAACTGAGGAAGATCATCGCGGAATGGCTTACCCCAATTGGACTCTCCTGTGGATTTGTGGCATCGGACAACGCCAGCAATATTGTGTGTGCATTAAATATGGGCAAATTCCAGCACGTCCCATGTTTTGCACATACCTTGAATTTGGTGGTGCAGAATTTTTTAAAAAACGACAGGGGCGTGCAAGAGATGCTGTCGGTGGCCAGAAGAATTGCGGGACACTTTCGGCGTACAGGCACCACGTACAGAAGACTGGAGCACCACCAAAAACTACTGAACCTGCCCTGCCATCATCTGAAGCAAGAAGTGGTAACGAGGTGGAATTCAACCCTCTATATGCTTCAGAGGTTGGAGGAGCAGCAAAAGGCCATTCAAGCCTATACAATTGAGCACGATATAGGAGGTGGAATGCACCTGTCTCAAGTGCAGTGGAGAATGATTTCAACGTTGTGCAAGGTTCTGATGCCCTTTGAACTTGCCACACGTGAAGTCAGTTCAGACACTGCCAGCCTGAGTCAGGTCATTCCCCTCATCAGGCTTTTGCAGAAGAAGCTGGAGACATTGAAGGAGGAGCTAACACGGAGCGATTCCGCTAGGCATGTGGGACTTGTGGATGGAGCCCTTAATTCGCTTAACAAGGATTCACGGGTGGTCAATCTGTTGAAATCAGAGCACTACATTTTGGCCACCGTGCTCGATCCTAGATTTAAAACCTACCTTGGATCTCTCTTTCCGGCAGACACAAGTCTGCTGGGGTTGAAAGACCTGCTGGTGAGAAAATTGTCAAGTCAAGCGGAACGCGACCTGTCAACATCTCCTCCTTCACATTCTCCCGCAACTGGGGGTGCGAGGAAAAGGCTCAGAATTCCGAGCCCACCCGCTGGCGGTGATGCAGGGCAGTCTGGAGCGACTGCTGATGCTGACATCTGGTCCGGACTGAAGGACCTGACAACGATTACGGACATGTTGTCTACTGTCACTGCATATGATTCTCTCAACATTGAAAGAATGGTGGAGGATTATATGAGTGACCGCATCCAAGTAGGCACGTCACACAGTCCGTACTTATACTGGCAGGAAAAAGAGGCAATTTGGAGGCCCTTGCACAAACTGGCTTTATTCTACCTAAGTTGCCCTCCCACAAGTGTGTACTCCGAAAGAGTGTTTAGTGCCGCCGCTCACCTTGTCAGCAATCGGCGTACGAGGTTACATCCAGAAAATGTGGAGAAGATGATGTTCATTAAAATGAATTATAATCAATTCCTCCGGGGAGACATTGACCAGCAGCAATTGCCTCCACAAAGTACACAGGGAGCTGAGATGGTGGATTCCAGTGGGGACGAATTGATAATCTGTGAGGAGGGGGATGTACACGGTGATATATCGGAGGATGATGATGAGGTGGACATCTTGCCTCTGTAGAGCCAGTTTGTGCAAGGAGAGATTAATTGCTTCTTTTTTGGGGGGGGTCCAAACCAACCCGTCATATCAGTCACAGTCGTGTGGCAGACCCTGTCACTGAAATGATGGGTTGGTTAAAGTGTGCATGTCCTGTTTTGTTTATACAACATAAGGGTGGGTGGGAGGGCCCAAGGACAATTCCATCTTGCACCTCTTTTTTCTTTTATTTTTCTTTGCGTCATGTGCTGTTTGGGGAGGGTTTTTTGGAAGGGACATCCTGCGTGACACTGCAGTGCCACTCCTAGATGGGCCCGGTGTTTGTGTCGGCCACTAGGGTCGCTTATCTTACTCACACAGTCAGCTACCTCATTGCGCCTCTTTTTTTCTTTGCGTCATGTGCTGTTTGGGGAGGGTTTTTTGGAAGGGACATCCTGCGTGACACTGCAGTGCCACTCCTAGATGGGCCCGGTGTTTGTGTCGGCCACTAGGGTCGCTTATCTTACTCACACAGTCAGCTACCTCATTGCGCCTCTTTTTTTCTTTGCGTCATGTGCTGTTTGGGAAGGGTTTTTTGGAAGGGACATCCTGCGTGACACTGCAGTGCCACTCCTAGATTGGCCCGGTGTTTGTGTCGGCCACTAGGGTCGCTTATCTTACTCACACAGTCAGCTACCTCATTGCGCCTCTTTTTTTCTTTGCGTCATGTGCTGTTTGGGGAGGGTTTTTTGGAAGGGACATCCTGCGTGACACTGCAGTGCCACTCCTAGATGGGCCCGGTGTTTGTGTCGGCCACTAGGGTCGCTTATCTTACTCACACAGTCAGCTACCTCATTGCGCCTCTTTTTTTTCTTTGCGTCATGTGCTGTTTGGGGAGGGTTTTTTGGAAGGAACATCCTGCGTGACACTGCAGTGCCACTCCTAGATGGGCCCGGTGTTTGTGTCGGCCACTAGGGTCGCTTATCTTACTCACACAGTCAGCTACCTCATTGCGCCTCTTTTTTTCTTTGCGTCATGTGCTGTTTGGGGAGGGTTTTTTGGAAGGGACATCCTGCGTGACACTGCAGTGCCACTCCTAGATGGGCCCGGTGTTTGTGTCGGCCACTAGGGTCGCTTATCTTACTCACACAGCTACCTCATTGCGCCTCTTTTTTTCTTTGCGTCATGTGCTGTTTGGGGAGGGTTTTTTGGAAGGGACATCCTGCGTGACACTGCAGTGACACTCCTAGATGGGCCCGGTGTTTGTGTCGGCCACTAGGGTCGCTTATCTTACTCACACAGCTACCTCATTGCGCCTCTTTTTTTCTTTGCATCATGTGCTGTTTGGGGAGGGTTTTTTGGAAGGGACATCCTGCGTGACACTGCAGTGCCACTCCTAGATGGGCCCGGTGTTTGTGTCGGCCACTAGGGTCGCTTATCTTACTCACACAGCGACCTCGGTGCAAATTTTAGGACTAAAAATAATATTGTGAGGTGTGAGGTATTCAGAATAGACTGAAAATGAGTGGAAATTATGGTTTTTGAGGTTAATAATACTTTGGGATCAAAATGACCCCCAAATTCTATGATTTAAGCTGTTTTGTAGGGTTTTTTGAAAAAAACACCCGAATCCAAAACACACCCGAATCAGACAAAAAAAATTCGGTGAGGTTTTGCCAAAACGCGGTCGAACCCAAAACACGGCCGCGGAACCGAACCCAAAACCAAAACACAAAACCCGAAAAATTTCCGGCGCTCATCTCTAGTGATTAAACAGCTCTTCATTTTCTGGCTTTACTTTTATGCTAACAAAGTTGTTCTCTGAAAAGTGTCCACAAAGCCAAGTCTCTGATTAACACCTTTGTAGGGATGGTTTTTCACCTATTACTAAATTAAACTTGCTTCATTGGAAAGGCAGCAAGAAACACTAGACTAATTGGAGGTGCGCCCTAAAGCAAATTACAATGTTAGGATTAGGGGGTTCGGAAAGACCTCTAGTGTATACTGTCACGATCCGGGTATCTGGACGCCATAACTTACCTTTCAGATGCCTCCTAAGGCTGGCTCAGCGCTCCAGGACCGGATCCCATCTGTTATTCTGATGTCCCCATTCCTGCCTCCTCTCCTGTCACTCTGAGACGCTGTCACAGCGGCGCCATGTTACATCTTGAATGGCATCTCCCGCGGCCTCCGCCGCCGTCCCTGAGTTTCTGCATGCAGGATGTCAGAGTGGCGCTTATGTCAGCCGCGGCCTCCGCTGTTGCCCGCGTGGTTCAAATGTGCACTCATCAGTCTGGCGTCTCCTGTTTACTGTGGCCGGCGCCGCCATTGCTGTTAAAGTTCCCACATGGATTATCAAACCAATCTTCCCTCCAAGTGTCTGCATGGGCGCAGCCATGTTGGATTCTGTCACCTGTTCATTTCCACCAATCCGATGTTTCCATTGTAATCTGCATAATTGCCTAGCCAATCCCTTCCTTGCTGCAGGTATAAGTATTCTGTGCCTGAGCAAGGAAGGCGTCAGTGATTTGGTTGTCAAACCTAGTTCCAGTTTGTCTCTCTCCCGTGGTTGTTTTCCAGGTTCCAGTTACCATCTCCAAACCTCCACTAAAGAGACCCGCTCTAGTCTACCACCTGCGGTGCAGCCTGACTCTCCAGTCCTCTGGGACTCATCTGTTTCCAGTTACAGATTTACCTGCTTCCAGCAGAGATCAGCTCTTCTTAAAGTGCCGGTATCATTTCCGCAGATTACCACTCACCACCGGCACTATTATTTCACCGCTCTCAAACTCCATATATCAATCATATTTCATCGCTCTCAAGCTTCATTTATTATTTGGCTGGTTCCATCCAGCAATCCACTCCGTGCTTACATCAGTCTGGTTTCAGCCAGTACCCACAGCAGCCATTTTATCCACAGCAGCCCAGCTTTTCCTGGAACACCAGCTAGTATGATCCTGGGCTATCTCCATTGCTACAGTCGGGCCTAGTAAGGACTTTCCAACTAGAAGATAATAAGAACTGTCTCATACTACCAGAGCCCTGTGGTCCTTGCCCTCCTGTAGTACCCAGGAACTGTATTATTTCTCTGCTGATTTTATGTTTCTCTTTTATTACTGCTGTGATGCATGGAGTTTGTCAAAATAAACATCATTGACTTTTATCCTGGTTGTCGTGGGCACGCCTTCGGGCAATTCTTCTACATTTAACTTACATGTCCAGGGGTCTGATACAACCTCCCAGGTTCCACTACACCTCAGCCCCTACAACTGAGGCTGCCTCCAGTCAGCTCAGGCCCTCAGTTGTGACATATACACTGTATATACATTTTAAGATAGGAAGGTACAAATTACATATTCACATTGCATCTATGGGCTGGATTCAAATGTCCCTTTCCTCCCTCAATCGGGCCCGTCAGCAGCTATTCTATTCTATATAAGGAGCCACGCGTCGCCGCCATTTTCACTTGTGCATTGGAGATGATAGGGAGAGGACGTGCAGCGTTTTCTCAGTTTCTGTGTTCAGTGTGCTGCAAATATCTGTGCTCAGTGTGCTTGCAAATATCTGTGCTCAGTGTGCTTGCAAATATCTGTGCTCAGTGTGCTGAAAATATCTACGTTCTCTGCCTGAAAAATGCTCCATATCTGTGCTGCATTGTATTATATAGTATGAGGACAGGGCAGAATTTTGCTGACCACCAGTATATAATAATTAGCAGTACGGTACAGTAGGCCACTGCTCTACCTACCTCTGTGTCGTCAAGTATACTATCCATCCATACCTGTGGTGTATTTTAGTAGTTGTGCGCAGTATATATAGTAGGACAGGGCAGAATTTTGCTGACCACCAGTATATAATATATAGCAATACGGTACAGTAGGCCACTGCTCTACCTACCTCTGTGTCGTCAAGTATACTATCCATCCATACCTGTGGTGTATTTTAGTAGTTGTGCGCACTATATATAGTAGGAGGACAGTGCAAAATTTTGCTGACCACCAGACTTCTACTTAAGTCCAATGGTGTAGGATGTGCAAAGCTGTTTGGCTGTGCATTTATTGATCTAAGCATGCATTTTTATCAAAGCGTGATAAAATTGACACATAACGCAGCGTTCAATCAGCGTTAATTTATCTTCAGCTGATATCGATTGTGAATTGACGTTTCTTCTCTTCTTGTCACCTACAGGTAATTACAATTGACTACAACCACCAATCTATTCTGCTGCACTATATCTATATATGCAAAGCTAATTCTGCTGGGTAATTACAATTGACTACAACCACCAATCTATTCTGCTGCACTATATCTATATATGCAAAGCTAATTCTGCTGGGTAATGCAAATTGAAACATTATTGCATAGTATGTGATTTTGAAGTACTTTTTTAAAGTTTTGAATGATATAGACCCAGTTTAATCTTTGTGGAATGCCTGGTTGTTGTTTTTAAGGTAATTTATTGCCTGGCATTTGAGGGGGTGGGGTGTGGTTACAGATTTCAATTATTGGTTTCACTTGTAATAGTCTTCTACTAAAGTCCAATGGTGTAGGCTGTGCAAAGCCATTTGGCTGTGCATTTATTGATCTAAGCGTGCATTTTTATAAAAGCGTGATAAAATTGACACATAACAGCAGTGTTCAATTAGCGTTCAATCGAAGTGAAAAAGAAGGAAAACAGAAGCACACCAATCTAACAAAACAAAGAAAACTGAAGAACTAATAACAAATGTGAGTCACTTACTCCTCAGATCACTCACCTCCTGATTGTTGCATCTGATTACATAGCACAGAACTACCTTACTTGGACATTTCATAAACCATCCATTTCACCTACAAATGCCTGTATCTGTATTATTGTAATTTTGTTTTTTAAGCACAGCTGCACCAATGCAATTTTACCTGCAAACACTTAAAACATCTAACATAATTACCATTGCTTCTTAAACCTCACACAATCCTTTCATTTCTTACACTCCAAATACATTTCTGCACCCACTTTATCTACGCTTTTGACTCATTTCATACTAAATCTACACCCCTTGAGCCTACACTGCTTTTCTCACCTGCATTTCTACAATTCTTCTGCTCGGATTCCCTTACAGTCTCCTCTCCTACTTCCACTTTCCCTCAACCTATTTACCTACTTAACACTATGTCAATGCTTTCTTATACTCCCCACATCACTCAGTGTCTACCTAATAATGTATCTTTATCCTTCCCCCCTAGTCTCCTCCACCTCCTCCTCTGTCTCCCCTCCATCCCTCTGTTTCCTTCCCCCACCTTTCCTGTTACCCCACTTTCATTCACCTCTGCCCCATGGTCCTGCTACCCCACAACTCAGCCCTGCTCCCTCTCTCCCTTCCCTGTCACCTCCCCACACCCCCATCCACATCACACTGACCTCCCTCCCTGCCCACCTCCTGCAGTTTCCCCTCCTATCTCAGGCACCCGTACCATCACTACTCTCTCATCCCTGCCCTCAAAGTTAATCCCACCTCATCGCTACAGCAACCCTGAAAATCTAATTCACATCTCTCCCACAAACTCATACCCCCTATCCTGTGCCCTCTGGAATGCCAGATCCGTTTGTAACAAACTGGTCCCCACTCATGACCTTTTCATTTCCAACTCCCTACACCTACTAGCCATTACTGAAACTTGGATTACGCCCTCTGACACTACTTCTGCTGCTGCTCTCTCTGCTGGGGGCCTTACATTCACACACACACCCCCCGACCTGGGGGTCGCCATGGGGGTGGTGTTGGAGTCCTTATACCTTCTAGTTACTCCTACCAACTCATACCACCAGAACCATCCCTTATATTATCTACATTTGAGGTCCACTCCATATGTCTCTTCCAACCAGTCCATCTTAGAGTAGCTGTCATTTACCGCCCCCCTGGCACTGCTTCCAAATTCATCGACAACTTTGCTTCCTGGCTTCCTCACTTCCTCTCTTCTGACATTCCCACCATTATCCTAGGCGATTTCAACATCCCTATTGACATCCCCACACAATCCCCTGCCTCTAAACTCCTTAACCTCACCTCTTCACTTGGTCTCTCCCAGTGGACCTCCTCACCCTCCCATGTGAATGGGAGCTCACTGGATCTGGTCTTCACTCACCGCTGTGATATTTCTGATTTTTCCAACTCCCCATTTCCCCTCTCTGACCACCACCTGCTCTCCTTCAACCTATCTCTCTCGACTTCCCCATCTCAACCTCCTAAGGCTACCATCACTAAGCGTAACATTGAAGCTATTGACACCACATTCCTTTCCTCCCTGTTTGACTCACTTCTCTCTCCTATTCTCTCTCTCTCTCATGCCCTGAACAAGCCACTTCCTCATACAATGCTTCCCTTACTTCTGCTCTTGACTCTGTTGCTCCACCAACCACTGTTCACCCTCGCAAATTAACACCTCAACCCTGGCACACCAAATGCACCAGATATCTGCAAAAATGCTCACGTACTGCTGAGCGACACTGGAGGAAATCACGCTCTAAGGCAGACTTCCTCCATTTCAAACTTATGCTCTCATCCTTCAGTGCTGCCCTTTCTCTTGCTAAACAGTCATACTTCAAGAACCTCATCTCCTCCCAGTCTTCCAACCCCCGGCGCCTCTTTGCCACTCTCAACTCACTCCTCTGCCCACCTCCACCTCGTCTCCCTTCCTCACTCTCTGCTCTTGACTTTGCCACTTACTTCACATCCAAAATTGACTCCATACGTCAGGACATCACATCACACCAGACTATCAGTAACCAGCCTTCTCCCATCCCTTACCAACCCTCCCCATCCCTCGCACCAACTCTGTCATCTTTCTCCCATGCATCTGGAGAGGAAGTCATGGCCCTCATTCGTTCCTGTCCCCTCACCACCTCCCCACTTGACCCTATCCCCTCCCGCCTCCTCTGCCACATCTCTTCTTCTGCTTGTTCCCATCTTTCCCACCTTCTCAATCTCTCCCTCTCATCAGGCACTGTCCCCTCTGCCTTCAAGCACGCTCTCATCTCTCCTATTCTTAAAAAACCTAACCTTGATCCAAACACTCTCTCCAACTACCGACCCATCTCTCTTCTCCCTTTTGCCTCCAAACTCCTTGAGCGTATTGTCTACAACCGCCTTACTTCCTTTCTTTCCTCACACTCACTGCTTGACCCATTCCAGTCTGGCTTCCGTCCTCTCCACTCCACTGAAACTGCCCTTACAAAAGTATGCAATGACCTCCATGCTGCTAAATCTAAGGGACACTACTCTCTACTTATTCTACTTGATCTCTCTGCTGCTTTTGACACTGTGGACCATCCTCTCCTACTGCAAATCCTTCACTCCATTGGTCTGCGTAACACTGCCCTCTCTTGGTTGTCGTCCTACCTTTCTGACCGTCATTCTCTGTCTCCTCTCATGACTCCACCTCCCCCTCACTTCCACTAACTGTAGGGGTACCCCAAGGTTCTGTCCTTGGTCCTCTTCTCTCTCTATACGTCCTCACTAGGTAAGCTCATTAGTTCTTTTGGTTTCCAATATCATCTCTATGCTGATGACACTCAAATCTATCTTTCCTCTCCAGACCTCTCCCCTACTCCTCACTCGTATCTCCAACTGTCTCTCTGCTATCTCTTCCTGGATGTCCCAGCGCTTTCTTAAACTTAACATGTCTAAGACCGAGCTGATCATCTTCCCTCCCTCCCGCATAACCTCACCTCCTACAATCTCATTATCTATTGATGGCACTACTATCTCCTCTACCCCCCAAGTGCGCTGTCTTGGAGTAATCCTTGACTCCTCCCTCTCCTTCAAACCACACATTCAGCACCTCTCACAAACCTGCCGTTTTCATCTAAAAAATATTTCCAGGATCAGACCCTTTCTGACCCAGGATGCTACTAAGACTCTTATCCACTCACTGGTCATCTCCAGACTGGACTACTGTAATCTCCTCCTGACTGGCATTTCTGACAAATACCTCTCTCCACTCCAATCTATCCTCAATGCTGCTGCCCGGCTCATTTTCCTCACCAAATGCACTACGTCCACCTCTCCTCTCTTACTAGTCCTTCACTGGCTCCCCTTCCCATTCAGAATCCATTTCAAGCTTCTCACACTTGCTTACAAAACCCTCACCCACTCCTCTCCCATCTACATCTCTGATCTTATCTCGCTTTACACTCCCACCCGTCCTCTTCGCTCTGCTAATGCACGCCGACTCTCCTGCCTACGGATTACTTCCTCCCACTCCTACCTCCAAGATTTTTCATGCGCTGCACCACTTCTCTGGAATTCCCTACCTCTCCCCCTCAGACTCTCCACCTCTCTACAAAACTTCAAATGGGCTCTCAAGACCCACTTCTTCACCAAACCCAGCCAAATCTCATCCTAAACCTCTGTTCCACACTCTCTATGTACCCCATCTGTCTCACCCCTGTCTTTCTACCCCTCCCCTTTAGAATGTAAGCTCTCATGAGCAGGGCCCTCTTCCCTCATGTGCTTACTCTTTTCTTACTTTAATAATCTTCAGCAGCACCAAATCCAGCAGTCTTCTGCCACCTGATACTTATTCCAGTGTCATCTGCTGATGTAGCTATGTTTATTTACCCTGTACTTGACCTATATTGTCATCAACTGTAAGTTGCTGTTTTCCTGTTTGATTATTTGTTTATGTACTCTGTAATTTGGTGCTGCGGAACCCTTGTGGCGCCATATAAATAAAGGATAATAATAATAAATAATATAATATATAGCAGTACGGTACAGTAGGCCACTGCTCTACCTACCTCTGTGTCGTCAAGTATACTATCCATCCATACCTGTGGTGCATTTTAGAAAAAAAACATATCTCGGCAGAGCAATCTATAAATCCATCATTTTTCAGACAGCAACAGTGGGTATTGTAATAGTCACCCAATCCATCACTTTTATAGGGTTACATGCATCCACATGCTACAGCCTGTCTCAATAATTTTACTGTCACGGTGTGTGTGTTTGTGTTTTTATTTGGGTATTTTTTGTTGTTGTAGAACTACAGGTACCAGCGAGCCCGTTATTTCCCCGCCTGCTGGTACTTGAGGTTCTCCAAGTACCAGCAAGCGGGGGAGGCTTGCTGGGCCTTGTAGTTCCACAACAAAAAAACAATATTCTTTTTTTACACATATGGCTATCAGCCCGTCGCCCACCACCCAGGGGTGCTGGGGACAGCCTCGGGCTTCACCCCTGGCCCTTGGGTGCCTCGAGGGGAGGAACCTCTTGATTTAAGGGGTCCCCACTCCTCCAGGGAACCCCGGCCAGGGGTGACTAGTTGGAGGGGTAATGCCAGGGCCGCAGGGACCTACATAAAAGTGTCCCCTGGCTGTGGCATTATCTCTCTGGCTAGTGGAGCCCGGTGCTGGTTTTAAAAATATGGGGGACCCCTACATCTTTTGTCCCACGTATTTTTGGAACCAGGACCCGTCTAAGAGCCCGGTGCTGGTTGTCTAAATACGGGGAACCTCTGTCCAATTTTTCCCCCAGTATTTAAATAACCAGGACCGGCTCAAAGAGGCTGGTTATACTAAGGAGGGGGGACCTCACACATTTTTTTTAACCCATTCAGACCCTTCTCCTTTAAGTTAATGGAAGCCCTGGACAACAAAATTGCATTCATGTCCTCCTCCCTCACCCTTCCCAGTCCCAAACACTCATTTTTTTTCTTTAAAAATTTATAATATATCACATGAGCAGGCAGGCAGCGGGCATTGGCGGCATCGGACTGAGATAGAAATTAGTGGTGGAGGGCTGGGTCAGTTGATTGTGGGAGAGTTTGTAAGCCATTGGCGGTGGCAGTGGGTATCGGCTCAGAGGCAGTAGCGGGCATTGGCTAAGGGTCATCGGCAGGATTCGGCGGACATTATGGCTGTAGTGCCTCACTAGCCACTGACCTCACCGCACGCCACTGTGGGACAGATGTAACATGCAGAGAGAGGTAGATTTTGGGAGAAGGAATGTCCTAGCATAACTGTTAATTGCAGTGTAATACTGTAATTCAACTGTGCAGCATTTGTGGCTAAATGTCAAAGAAGCCAGTATTTACCCTGCATGCAAAACAATAAATGTATTTGCACATACCTCCCAACTAACCCAATTTTTGCAGGACAGTCACTGTTTTTGGGAATGTCCAGCTAACCCAAACAACCCCCCCCCCCAGTGTCCCATAGTCATGGGGAAGGGGGGGGGGTGGAAGGCTCCCTGTAGCTTGCACATTGTGGGTAATTCAGACCTGATCGCTAGGGTGTGTTTTTTGCATCCCTGTGATCAGGTGGTTGCCGCCTACAGCGGAAGGGAAAATTTGCTGTGCAGGTGTGTGATCACATGTGCACAAGAGCTGCACAGCTCAGCACTTACTCAGCCATTGAGGTGACGTCACAAATCCTCCCACAAAACGCCGGGTCCCTCCAGTGTTATTCCGGACACTCCCTAGAAACATTCAGTTGCCACCCACACAAACACCCTCTTCTTGTCAATCTTCTTGTGATCTCCGGACCGTCGCACCTACGCATTGTGGCGCATACGCATGTGCAGTGCAGACCTGATTGCCCGCTGGGTGAAAATAAATTGAAGCGATCTGGTCTGAATAAGCCCCAATGTCTATTCACGGGAGACAGAGGGGCTGGGGCATGGTCAGCAGCTCACAGAGCACCTATAATGACAAAAATGGGAGACATGGCTCATGATCGCGATATACCTGCGAAGGTACGCCCTCTACTGATTGACAGGCAGAGGCATTCGCATTTTCTGCGGGGCACCCGGAGAAAATGTAGGCACATGCACAGGATGGACCCTGCGTATATGCCCCCATCCTCTTCATAGTTTTTGGGGTTGGAACGAGCAGTGTGAAAACATCAATCGATGGGGGTAATTCCAAGTTGATCGCAGCAGGAATTTTGTTAGCAGTTGGGCAAAACCATGTGCACTGCATTTACGAACAGATGATTTTTTATATAAATTTTAAAATGTTAGTAAATGTGTGTTTTTTTCAACCTGGAAGCCCAACATCGATTAAGATCGATCTTAAATAGACCCCTGGGTTTTAAGGATAACCATGGTTGAGTCCAATGGTTAATTCACATTGACCGAAGTTCTAATTAAGTAGTGATGTGCACCGGAAATTTTTCGGGTTTTGGTTTTGGGTTCGGTTCCGCGGCCGTGTTTTGGGTTCGGACGCGTTTTGGCAAAACCTCACCGAAATTTTTTTGTCGGATTCGGGTGTGTTTTGGATTCGGGTGTTTTTTTCAAAAAACCCTAAAAAACAGCTTAAATCATAGAATTTGGGGGTAATTTTGATCCCATAGTATTATTAACCTCAATAACCATAATTTCCACTCATTTTCAGTCTTTTTTGAACACCTCACACCTCACAATATTATTTTAATTGGTATTTGGTACCGGGGACACAGTACCTCAATCAAGTCTATAGTTGGCTCTGAAATCAGCATTAAACTGGATCCACACTTAGATTATCTGTCCAATTTTTTTTTCTAGTTGAAACAAAATTATGCTAATATGTGGCAGCAAATGACAATTGACCATTTGCTCCCAAACACTGGAAAACATCCAAAAATGGTCATTTAGATAAATTGGTTAAATCCATTTCATTTAGCTAATTTATCCAAACTACCTTTATTGTATCTTTGTGGGTGAATGATGTGTGGGTCAGTGTTGAGGGTGGTGGAGGAGATGGGTAATAGGCACAGCAGGGTGTGAACAGTCAAATAGTGTGCTTAGAGGTGCAGATAAATAGGGATATCTAATAATTCACCCACTATTCTGTAGAATTATTAGATATCCCTATTTATCTGCATTACTCACCTAACACTCAGCATTTATCTACATGCTGATGCTATTCATAGCACTTAGCTTGCAAGTATTTTACCCATAAGGAGACACATTAGATGTTCCCTCTCTTTTCATTAAAGACGTCCCCAGCAACCATACTGTACTATACTACAACAGGAATAATTACTGTGGGGGATTATACCATTTGATCTGGAATAAAGGGAAAATATTGTGGAAAGAGTGCTGTAAGTGTATGATATGTAGAACTATTGCCAGGTTCTGACATTTGTCAAGTGAATTACTAATATACATTCAACTAATATTACATAGTGTCCAGTAATTCAATATCAGACTAATTGATATAGTCAATTTGGATCAATAATAAAGACACAACACAGGTAGCGAACCTTGATATTAATAAATGTATTTCCATTTATTATATATGGTAATTACATTATACAAACTTATTGTACTTTATTTCGTGTTTAGACAATTTTAACAAATTTATTAAAAGTTAATTTTTAAATCATCATTTGTGCGCCAGCAAAAGAGACATTCTTTTCTCTTCTCCTTTCCTGCATAACATTACTTGTCTCTGGTAGCACCCCCGAACGTCCTACAATTAATATTTAATATAACTGATGGACATTTATTGGGGCCTCTTCATACAAATATTTAGAATTTAATAGCTGGTGCAGAACACATCCCCTTCCCCCCATTCCCTGTATATCTGGATTCACCAAGGAAATGCTGATACTGACTCCAAGAAGAAAGGGAGTCTCTTCCCTATGAAGGTGAAGCCTTGTTTGGCGACGGCCTAGTTAATTTGATCTCGGCAGCTCCCGCAGGTAAGTCAACCTTCTTGCACTATGTTCCCTCTCAACGGATAAAGACGCATCATTATCTGATGCAGTCATTTCGGCCCAATAGATATGCAAGAAGTTAAGATTCCCCTTTCTTTGCAGGTAGAGGAAGGAGAAGAGGGAAGAGGTCTGTAGCCTCTTCAAGATTGCAGGAGCAGAGATTGTCCTCTGCTTCTGCCAAATCCACTGCATGACGCTAGGGCTTTCTTGCAGGAGCCCGCACCAGTGGGGGCACGTCTAAAACTCTTCAGTCAGTTCTGGATTCATTCGGACCTGGACTCATGGGTTTTATAAATAGTGTCCCAAGGGTACAAACTGGGGTTTCAAGACGTTCCCCCTCACCGATTGTTCAAATCAGCCTTAGTCAGCAGGGAGAAGGTTTTTATTCAAGCCGCTTCGTGGTCCCGAAGCCGGACTGCTCAGTCAGACCAATCTGAAATCTGAAATCCCTCAATTTCTACCTAAAGAAATTCAATTTCAAGATGGAATCTCTCACGGTAGTGATCTCCAGTCCGGAGGAAGGAGATTTCATGGTTTTGGTAAACTTAAAGGATGCCTACTTACATGTTCCCATTTAGCCACTGCATCAAGCTACCTGAGGTTTGCAATTCAGGATTGTCATTACTAATTTCAGACGTTGCCATTTGGTCTGTCCACGGCTCCGAGGATTTTCACCAGGGTGATGGCGGAAATGATGGTTCTCCTTCGCAAGCAAGGAGTCACAATTATCCCGTACTTGGATGTTCTCCTGATAAAGGCGAGATCCAGGGACCAGTTGGTGCAAAACATTGCACTCTCCCTGACAGTTCTTCAACAACATGGTTGGCTCCTAAACTTGCCAAAATCGCAGTTGGTCCCAATGACGCGGTTGTTGTTTTTGGGAGTGATACTGGACACAGAAGAGGTTTTCCTCCAGTGGAAAGGCTATGGAGATCCAGAGTCTGGTCAAACAAATTCTGAAACCAGCAAGAGTGTTAATCCATCAATGCATTCGGTTGCTGGGGAAAATGGTTTTGGCCTACGAGGCCATTCAGTTTGGCAGGTTTCATGCCAGAGTGTTCCAGTGGGACCTGTTGGACAAGTGGTCCGGATCCCACTTACACATGCACCGGAGGATAATCCTGTCTTCCAAGACCAGAATCTCACTCCATTGGTGGCTGCACAGTTCTCACCTCCTAGAGGGGCGATGGTTCGGGATCCAGGACTGGATCCTAGGGACCACGGATGCAACCCTTTCGAGGTGGGGAGCAGTCACACAGGGGGAAAACGTCCAAGGAAGATGCTCAAGTCGGGAAAGTTGTCTCCACATAGATGTTCTGGAGTTAAGGGCCATTTAATAACAGCAGACACAGTACACACTGGGACGGGTGCCCAGCATCCTCTACGGACTAAGAAAAAAAGGATTTACCGGTAGGTATTAAAATTCTAGTTTCTCTAATGTCCTAGAGAATGCTGGGGACTCCGTAAGAACCATGGGGATAGACGGGTTCCGCAGGAGACATGGGCACTTTAAGAAAGACTTTAGTTCTGGGTGTGCACTGGCTCCTCCCTCTATGCCCCTCCTCCATACCTCAGTTTGATACTGTGCCCAGTTGAGACTGGGTGCTTTTCAGGAGCTCTCCTGAGCTTTCTGACAGAAAGTATTTTGTTAGGTTTTTAATTTTCAGGGAGCACTGCTGGCAACAGACTCCCTGCATCGAGGGACCGAGGGGAGAGAAGCAGCCCTACTCTCTGAGTTGCAAGGTCCTGCTTCTTAGGCTACTGGACACCATTAGCTCCAGAGGGATTGCTACGCAGGATCTCACCCTCGCCGTCCGTCCCAGAGCCGCGCCGCCGTCCCCCTCGCAGATTCAGAAGATAGAAGCCGGGTGAGTATGAGAAGAAAAGAAGACTTCAGAGGCGGCAGAAGAGTTCATGATCTTCACTGAGGTAACGCACAGCACTGCAGCTGTGCACCATTGCTCCCATACACCTCACATACTCCGGTCACTGTAAGGGTGCAGGGCGCAGGGGGGGCGCCCTGGGCAGCAATATAAACCTCTTTTTGGCAAAAATATAACATATATACAGCTGGGCACTGTATATGTATGAGCCCCTGCCAATTTTACAGTTTAAGCGGGACAGAAGCCCGCCGCCGAGGGGGCGGGGCTTCTCCCTCAGCACTCAGCAGCGCCATTTTTTCTCCACAGCACCGCTGAGAGGAAGCTGCCCGGACTCTCCCCTGCTTATACCATGGTAGACAAGAGGGTTGAAAAGAGAGGGGGGGCACATAATTCGGCGCAAATGACATACAGCAGCGCTACTGGACAAACATTAAGTTACTGTGTTATTCCTGGGTTATATAGCGCTGGGGTGTGTGCTGGCATACTCTCTCTCTCTGTCTCTCCAATGGGCCTTGTGGGGAAACTGTCTTCAGAAAAAGCATTCCCTGTGTGTGTGGTGTGTCGGTACACGTGTGTCGACATGTCTGAGGAAGAAGGCTATATTAGAGAGGAGCGGGAGCAAATGAATGTGGTGTCTCCACCGACACCTCATTGGATGGATATGTGGAATGTTTTAAATGCTAGTGTAAACTCATTGCACAAAAGATTAGACAAGGCTGAAGCTTTGGGACAGTCAGGGTCTCAACCCATGCCTGATCCTATGTCGCAGGGACTGTCAGGGTCTCATAAGTGCCCACTATCCCAGATTGTTGACACAGATACCGACACGGATTCTGACTCCAGTGTCGATTACGTTGATGCAAAGTTACAGCCAAAATTGGCAAAATCCATTCGATATAGGATTATGGCAATAAAAGATGTTTTGCACATCACAGGGGAACCCCCTGTCCCTGACAAGAGGGTACATATGTACAAGGGAAAGAAGCCTGAGGTAACCTTTCCCCCCTCACACGAGCTGAACGAGTTATGTGAAAAAGCTTGGGAATCTCCAGATAAAAGACTGCAGATTTCCAAAAGGATTCTTATGGCGTATCCTTTCCCATCAACGGATAGGTTACGATGGGAATCCTCCCCTAGGATGGACAAAGCATTAACACGCACAGCTACAGCTGGAAAATCAAATTTTTTACCTTATGTTCCCTCACAGCATAAGAAAGCTCTGCATTATCAAATGCAGTCCTTTCGGTCACAAAGAAACAAGAAAGTGCGAGGTGCGTCCTTTCTTGCCAGAGGTAGGGGCAGAGGAAAAAAGATGCACAACACAGCTAGCTCCCAGGAACAGAAGTCCTCCCCGGCCTCTACAAAATCTACTGCATGACGCTGGGGCTCCACTGGCGGAGTCCGGCCCATGTGATGTCATGCAGCCGCTCTGACCACGCCTCCTGTTTCTCCGTTGCCGACCCAATATTGAAACCCTGCCCCCGCACCGCTCCATCTCCGACTTGGAAATGGAGTGTTGTTGACCCCCCCCCCCCCCCTGCACCGATTGACAGGCAGAATCGATCGCATTATCTGCAGGCGGATGCGTATGCTCTTAGCAATTTTTGCAGTTGGATTGCTTATTGCGATTGCAATCCAACCTGAATCAGGCCCTATTACCTATCACAATGCACTGCGGGTAGTACAAAATGGGGTTAATATAGGAGAAAAACCCCCAGAGCTGTGCTCCTTAACTGTCCCTGGTGGCTAGTGGAGCAGCTGCCCAGTAATCAGTGTCCACGCCAGTGCGCACACGGCCCGCCCCCTACAGCCACGCTGGATCACGGTATAAAGTGGGCACAGAAGCCCCTTACCACCCTTTCATCAGCGGCCTCGTGATCCCGGAGGGCGGTGTGTGTGTGACTGACCTTAGGAAGAAACCGGAGCCTCCGCTGCAGTGACCCAGCAACCGGGGCACTGGAGTATACTGTGCCGCTGGGAGTGATGGAGCTGCAGTAAATATGTCTATTAGACCTAGCCTGCTGCAGCCCTTGTAGATTCTTATTAAAAAAGTTCTTCTTTTCTTGTCAAAATTAATAGCTAAGAATAGGATGCCTGAGGCAGCCCCCTGTTAAGTGGCCTGCTACTGAAGGCACCAACTACAAACTGAGCTCCCTGTTCATGGAAGCGAGGTTATAGAGGAGGGGGCGCTGAGTATCTTGGGAACAGTCAAAAGCTTTGAGCTTGTTGGTGCCTCAGATCAAGATCCTACTCTACACCCCAATGTGAATCCTTGTGGAGTCCAGTGTACCCCACAGAAGAAAAAAATGTGTCACAACCATTGGCAGCAACATAAGAATAGCTGCTGATGGGCACAATTGAGAAAGGAAGGGGGGAAAACATTTGAATCCAGCACATATATGTAATTCGAATATGTAATTTGTACCTTCCTACTTTAAAATGTAATGGATGAACCTCACCCTGTGAGAACTATCTTCATGATCAAGAGATCTCATATGCAAGATAAGTATGTGTTGGGATAGGGCTGTGGACAGAGCCGGATTAAGGGGGGGTCACAGGGGGTCAGTACCCCAGGCCCTCTAATCTTAGGGGGCCCCCCTGACCGACGATCATCAGCGCTGCTGAAAGATGTTTTTTTTTTTTTTTCATTTCATTCGTTTAAAAAGTCAGGAGCCCGTAGCTTCGACACATTGGTATACCGTGACCTTGTATATAGTTTTTTTTTTTTTTAAATAAAATCTGATTGCCCCTGCCTTTTTTTTTACCAGGGGGAAAAAAAAGTAAAATCTATCTATCATATAGTGGGGGCGGCACTCAATGGACTTCATAACGCAAATACTAACGTATTAGAACTTTATTCCTTCATCAGAGTTCACTGATGAAGGCTTAATGTTCCGAAACGTTAGTGCTGTACATGTGGTTGGTACAGTGATTTTTGTTTGCCTCATGATGTCCGTTGAGTGCCGCCTCCACTATGTCTGCTATTAAATCCTTATGGGCCATTGTAAATATTGTTGAGAGTGCCGGGCACTGCTGCATCTGTATATGTATGTAACTATATATATATATATATATATATATATATATATATCTATATCCTACAGTACATACATGTACGGAAACCCCCAACAAAAATCCTGCGTTTGCCACTGCCCCAGCTAGAGCTGTCCTGCCTCTGACACAACCGCCCCCTGCTGTCTTGCACACTGAAGTCATTCTGCATCGCTGAGTGGCAGCACGAAGGGTTACGCAGCTACTGTACAGTGTACAGCAGTAGCAGACCACACCTCCTCCCAGCGTCTCTCTGAGGAGAGACAGACCAAGCGGATTGAAGCAGAGAATGAACAGACCTCTGACTGCAGCTGATAAAAAGTGGCAAAGGTCAAACAAGTAAAGAAATCTGGATTTTGAAAAGGCGAGTGCCAATCCCACACAGTGTCATCTTCTGTGTGAATGTATGCAGGGCCGGTTCCGGGGCTTCTGGCGCCCCGGGCGGCATTGGGGGTGTGTGGCTTCATACAGGGGGCGTGCATTTACGCCCCCTGTACAGACTGGAATGATGCGCGGTGCGCGATGACATCATCGCGCACCGCACAGTAAAGGACCTCTCCACGAAGGGAAACTAGACGCGTACGCGTCTAGTTTCCCTTCCCAGAGGAAGGCGGCGCCCCGGGCAAAAGTCCTGCTTGCCCGTGGCAAGATCCGCTACTGAATGTATGCCATGAAGTGTGTATGTCAGTAAGTGTGTCAGTGTGTGTTTTTGTGTCAGTAAGTGTGTTAGTGTGTGCATGTCAGTAGGTTTGTGTGTCAGTAAGAGGTATCAGCCAATAAGTGGTGTCTATGTCAGACAGTCAGTCAGTCAGTCAGTCGTATCTGTGTGAATAAGTGTGTTGTGTGTGTCAGTAAGGGGTATCTGTGTTAGTAAGTTTTCTCTGTCAGTAAGGTGTGCCTGTAGATATGTATGATAATGTGTCAGTAAATAGTGTCAGTAGGGGATATCTGTCAGTAGGTGGACTCTGTGTCAATAAGTGTGTGTTTCAGTAAGTGTTTGTGTCAGTAAGGGTTGTCAGTAAATGTTTGTATCAGTAACTTGTATCTGTATCACTAAGGGGTGGCTCTAAGTATGCATATGCCAGTAAGTGGTGTGTAAGTAAGGTGTGTTCGTCTGTGTCAGTAAGGGTGTCTGTCAGTAAGCGGTGTCTGTGTCATTAAGTGTATGTGTGTCAGTGTTTGTATCAGTAAGATGCGTCTGTGACATGTCAGTAAGTGGTATCTGTCAGTAAGAGGTGTCCATGTCAGTAAGGCAGTGTGTGTGTGCAGCTATGGGGGCAGTATGTATGTGTTCAGCTATGGGGGCAGTATGTGTGTGTGTGTGTGTGTGTGTGTGTGTGTGTGTGTGTGTGTGTGTGTGTGAAACTGCATTCAATCGAGGGAGGGGGGACCTACACTGATGGTCTAAATCTGGCTCTGGATGTGGGTACAGCGAATTGCTGTAGTGGGAGGAGCAGGCACACACATAATGGACATTACCAGGGGGGTAGTTCTGATAAGAGGGCCCCCCTATCTAAAGTACCCCAGGCCCCCTGAAGGCTTAATCCGGCCCTGGCTGTGGAGGGCGGCTGCTCGGGCACACGCCCGTCAAGTTAAGGAGATTCAACTGAGGAAGCACAAGGGAACTCTCATCTGGGGACAACAACTGCAGGGAGAACACATTTTCAGATGAATGTGGGAGGGCAGAAGGCTGCCTAATACTGAAGCACCCCCAAACAACAAACCAAATGCAACAACTAGTGCAAGCATTCCTGGGGGAAGGCCTGCAGCAGATGGATCCAATAACAGCTCCAGAGTTGCTCTACAAGACAAGTAAAAGGGTGTGAGCCCTGCAGCACCACCTGTACTTTGCATACACACATATAGGACAGCATCTCTTATATGCCCCAGGGTCAATAAAATAGTATCCTTATCTAGGGTATCCATCCCCTCAGATAAGGTATCCGTCCATGCTGCTACAGCACTACACACCCAGGCCGACGCAATTGCCGGTCTGAGTAAGGTAGCCGAATGTGTATAAATGGACTTCAGGGTTATCTCCTGTTTGCGGTCAGCAGACTCTTTGAGGGTAGCCGTATCCTGGGACGGGAGGGCTACCTTCTTGGATAAGCGTGTTAATGCTTTGTCCACCCTAGGGGAGGATTCCCATCTTAACCTATCCATTGATGGGAAAGGATACGCCATAAGAATCCTTTTGGAAATCTGTAGTCTTTTATCTGGAGATTCCCAGGCTTTTTCACATAACTCGTGTGAGGGGAAAAGGTTACCTCAGGCTTCTTTCCCTTGTACATATGTACCCTCTTGTCAGGGACAGGGGGTTCCTCTGTGATGTGCAAAACATCTTTTATTGCCATAATCCTATATCGAATGGATTTTGCCAATTTTGGCTGTAACTTTGCATCATCGTAATCGACACTGGAGTCAGAATCCGTGTCAGTATCTGTGTCAACAATCTGGGATAGTGGGCGCTTATGAGACCCTGACAGTCCCTGCGACATAGGATCAGGCATGGGTTCAGACCCTGACTGTCCCGAAGCTTCAGCCTTGTCTAATCTTTTGTGCACTGAGTTTACACTAGCATTTAAAACATTCCACATATCCATCCAATCAGCTGTCGCAGAGACACCACATTAATTTGCTCCCGCTCCTCTCTAATATAGCCTTCTTCCTCAGACATGTCGACACACATGTACCGACACACCACACACACAGGGAATGCTTTTTCTGAAAACAGTTTCCCCACAAGGCCCTTTGGAGAGACAGAGAGAGAGTATGCCAGCACACACCCCAGCGCTATATAACCCAGGAATAACACAGTAACTTAATGTTTGCCCAGTAGTGCTGCTGTATGTAATTTGCGCCGAATTATGTGCCCCCCCCCCTCTTTTCAACCCTCTTGTCTACCGTGGTTTCAGCAGGGGAGAGTCTCGGGAGCTGCCTCAGCGGTGCTGTGGAGAAAAAATGGCGCTGGTGAGTGCTGAGGGAGAAGCCCCGCCCCCTCGGCGGCGGGCTTCTGTCCCGCTTAAACTGTAAAATTGGCGGGGGCTCATACATATATACAGTGCCCAGCTGTATATATGTTATATTTTTTCCAAAAAGAGGTTTATATTGCTGCCCAGGGTGCCCCCCCTGCGCCCTGCACCCTTACAGTGACCGGAGTATGTGAGGTGTATGGGAGCAATGGCGCACAGCTGCAGTGCTGTGCGTTACTTCAGTGAAGATCATGAAGTCTTCTGCCACCGCTGAAGTCTCTTTTCTCATACTCACCCGGCTTCTATCTTCTGGCTCTGCGAGGGGGACGGCGGCGCGGCTCTGGGACGGACGGCGAGGGTGAGATCCTGCGTACCAATCCCGCTGGAGCTAATGGTGTCCAGTAACCTAAGAAGCAGGACCTTGCAACTCAGAGAGTAGGGCTGCTTCTCTCCCCTCAGTCCCTCGATGCAGGGAGTCTGTTGCCAGCAGTGCTCCCTGAAAATTAAAAACCAAACAAAATACTTTCTGTCAGAAAGCTCAGGAGAGCTCCTGAAAAGCACACAGTTTCCACTGGGCACAGTATCAAACTGAGGTATGGAGGAGGGGCATAGAGGGAGGAGCCACTGCACACCCAGAACTAAAGTCTTTCTTAAAGTGCCCATGTCTCCTGCGGAGCCCGTCTATCCCCATGGTCCTTACGGAGTCCCCAGCATCCTCTAGGACGTTAGAGAAACTAGGATTTTAATACCTACCGGTAAATCCTTTTCTCTTAGTCCGTAGAGGATGCTGGGCACCCGTCCCAGTGCGTACTGTGTCTGCAGTTATTAAATGGCCCTTAAATCCAGAACATTTATGTGGAGACAACTTTCCCGACTTGACCATCTTCCTTGGATGTTTTCCCCCTGTGTGACTGCTCCCCAGCCTCGGAGGGTTGCATCCGTGGTCCCTAGGATCCAGTCCTGGATCCCGAACCATCGCCCTTCTAGGAGGTGAGAACTGTGCAGCCGCCAATGGAGTGATATTCTGGTCTTGGAAGACAGGATTATCCTCCGGTGCATGTGTAGGTGGGATCCGGACCACTTGTCCAACAGGTCCCACTGGAACACTCTAGCATGGAACCTGCCAAACTGAATGGCCTCGTAGGCCGCAACCATCTTCCCCAGCAACCGAATGCATTGATGGATTAACACTCTTGCTGGTTTCAGAATTTGTTTGACCAGACTCTGGATCTCCATAGCCTTTCCACTGGAAGAAAACCTCTTCTGTGTCCAGTATCACTCCCAAAAACAACAACCGCGTCATTGGGACCAACTGCGATTTTGGCAAGTTTAGGAGCCAACCATGTTGTTGAAGAACTGTCAGGGAGAGTGCAATGTTTTGCAACAACTGGTCCCTGGATCTCGCCTTTATCAAGAGATCATCCAAGTACGGGATAATTGTGACTCCTTGCTTGCGAAGGAGAACCATCATTTCCGCCATCACCCTGGTGAAAATCCTCGGAGCCGTGGACAGACCAAACGGCAACGTCTGAAATTGGTAATGACAATCCTGAATTGCAAACCTCAGGTAGCTTGATGCAGTGGCTAAACGGAACATGTAAGTAGGCATCCTTATGTCTACCAAAACCATGAAATCTCCTTCCTCCGGACTGGAGATTCCTACCCTGAGAGATTCCATCTTGAAATTTAATTTCTTTAGGTAGAAATTGAGGGATTTCAGATTTCAGATTGGTCTGACTGAGCCTTCCGGCTTCGGGACCACGAAGAGGCTTGAATAAAAGCCTTCTCCCTGCTGACTAAGGCCGATTTGAACAATCGGTGAGGGGGAACGTCTTGAAACCCCAGTTTGTACCCTTGGGACACTATTTGTAAAACCCACGAGTCCAGGTCCAAATTAATCCAGAACTGACTGAAGTGTTTTAGACGTGTCCCCACTGGTGTGGGCTCCTGCAAGAGAGCCCCAGCGTCATGCAGTGGATTTGGCAGAAGCAGAGGACGATCTCTGCTCCTGCGATCTTGAAGAGGCTACAGACCTCTTCCCTCTTCTCCTTCCTCTACCTGCAAAGAAAGGGGAATCTTAACTTCTTGCATATCTATTGGGCCAAAATGACTGCGTTAGATAATGATGCGTCTTCATCCGTTGAGAGGGAACATAGGGCAAGAAGGTTGACTTACCTGCGGGAGCTGCCGAGATCAAATTAACTAGGCCGTCGCCAAACAACGCTTCACCTTCATAGGGAAGAGACTCCCTTTCTTCTTGGAGTCAGCATCAGCATTCCCTTGGTGAATCCACAATGCCCTCCTATCCGAGACTGCCATGAAATTGGCCCGTGAACTCAAGAGTCCTATATCCCTTGCAGTCGTAAGTATGCTGCAGTGTCCTTGATATGATCCAACGTAAGGAGCATCCCATGTCTCCAGGATATCTATATCGGATGACAAGGTATTCGACCAATTCTTGAATACTACTACTCACCCATGCGCATGTAATGGCAGGTCTAAGTAATGTACCCGTGGTTACATAACTAGAAATAATGTAGCTTCCTGCATACGATCCGCTGGATTTGTGACAGGGCCCCGTGCAGAACAGGGGGTGATTCCCACTTTATTCTGTCCGCAGCAGGAAATGAATAAACAACCGGAAACCTTTTGGGGATTTGAAACCATCTTGTCGAGCTGGCCCAGACTTTCTCAAACAGAGATGGAGGAACGTTACATCAGCTTTCATTATATATCTATATATACATACATATAGACCCCTTTGTCAGGAACAGCAGGGTCCTCAGTGATGTTAATATGTCCTTAATATCCACAATCATGTACTGAATGCTCCTTGCCAATATTGGATCTAATCAGGAAATATTATGGTCGACATAGGAATCAGTATCTGAGTCAGTATCAGTGTGTAGTAACTGGGCAAAATAACATTTTTGCGGGGCCTGAGGGAAAAGAAGCATAGCCATGAACATCACATCTTTTCTCTACGTCTGTGTCTGGGACACAGATTTATCCAACCTCACTCTGATATTACTGAAACTTTCACCCAGTCAGTTATTGGTGGTGCCAACAGGGCCACCATCATATGTCTGCATTCCTAATATAGTTTCCTCTTGGGAAAAACATTCAGCCACCGACATGTTGACACACATGTACCAAGTACCCACAGACACATCGGCTTATGGGGGATAGACCTACAGTAAATCTGTCAGAGGGACAGATGGGATTTTTCAGCTCACAACCCAGCGTCAAAAGTACACAGTCTGGGAAATAATAAACTCTATAGTGATAGACTTGTAACGCTCTATAGATGTGCTGGTGAGGTGAGGAAGAAGCCCCGCCGCTGTAATGGCACGCTTCTGTCCCGCTCAGAAACAAATAATTAATTACGCTGGTGGGGTAAGGACAGTGCCCAGGCACTAATGTCCACTTTTGCCAGCCTTTTGTGAGGAATTTATGCTGCCCAGGGTGCCCCCCCCCCCCCCAACGCCCTGCACCCTGCAGTGCCTGTGTTTGTGTGGGAGCATGGCGCACAGCATTCCGCTCGCTGCGTGGTACCTCAGAATGCCATCTGTTCTTCTGCTACTCGCCTGTCTTCTGACTTCTGGCTCTGTAAGGGGGTGACGGCAGGCTACGGGAGTGGGCATCTAGGCGTACCCAGCGATCAGCACCCTCAGGAGCTAATGGTGTCCTGTCAGCCAGAAGTAGAGCCATTGAACTCACTAGAAGTTGGTCATACTTCTCTCCCCTAAGTCCCACGAAGCAGCCTCCCTGAAAATAAGAAAAACTAACATAAGTCTTTTCAGAGAAACTCAGTAGAGCTCCCCTGTAGTGCATCCAGTCTCACTGGGCACAATTCTAAAACTGGAGTCTGGAGGAGGGGCATAGAGGGAGGAGACAGTTTACACCCTTTGAAAGTCTTAAAGTGCCCATGTCTCCTGCGGATCCCGTCTATACCCCATGGTTCTTAATGTGATCCCAGCATCCTCTAGGACGTATTAGAAAACAAATAACGCACACACGAGGAGGAGAGAACAAAGGAAGCTATAAGGAGGGGAGGGGAGGGGAGGGGGGGGGGGGGGGAAGGTAAGGTAGTAAAGGCATATTGGATAAACTACAACCTTATACATATTCATTAATGTACCAGTAGTTAGAAGTAGAAGAGCTCTAACAGAAACCACAAAGCTTATCTAAAGCCACACCACACTGGATATGCCCAATCTCATTTGATCTTTGAAGCAAAGCAGTATTGGACTTTGTTACTACCAAGCAGTCTCCCATCCATGTATTATCAGATTCTTTAGGTGTTTTTAAACTACCAACACCCTTTTCTTGGTACATTTAATTTTTACACGTATTCTTTTATGTACCAGAAGTTAGAAGTAGAAAAGCTCTAACAGAAACCACCAGCTCATCTACAGCCACAGCACACTGGATTTGCCCAATCTCTCCTGATCATGGAAGCTGAGCAGTATTGGTCCTGGTTTTAGTACTTGGATGGGAGACCACCAGGAAATACCAGGAGCTGTGTGTATTTTTACAATACCAACACCGTTCTCTTGATGCATTCCATTTTGAAACATTGGGGCAGATCTATTAAGCCTGGTGAACTGATAAAGTGCAAGGTGATAAAGTACCAGCCAGTCAGCTCCTAACTGTCATTTTTCAAACCCAGCCTGTGACATGGCAATTAGGAGCTGATTGGCTGGTACTTTATCACCATGCAAATTATCATTCCACCAGGTTTAATAAATCGGCCGCTTATTCATTTATGTACTAGTAGTTAGAAGTAGAAGAACTCTAACAGAAACCACTAAGCTCATCTACAGCCACACCACACTGTATATGCCCAATATCACCTGATCTTAGGCCTGGTTTGTTCTTGGATGTGAGACCACCTGGGAATACCAGGTGCTGTAGGTAGTTTTATACTACCAACACCGTTCTCTTGATGCATTCTATTTTGAAACTTATTCATTGATGTAGAAGTTAGAAACAGCAAAAATCATCTACAGCCGCATCACACTGAATATGTCCAATCTCATCTGATGTTGGAAGCTAAGCAGTGTTGTGCCTGGTTAGTTTTTGGATTTCAGGTCCTGCCTTCTGGTTTGGCCACGGCACCTCGGAATTTCACCAAGGTCATGGCCGTGATGACGACCCTTCACCATCGGTGGACCAGGGAGGAATCTCTCCTCCCGATAAACATTCTGGAATTGCGGGCAGTGTTCAATTCATTGATACTGGCCCTGCCTCTAGTACAGAACAGGCCTGTTCAAGTACAATCGGACAACGCCACCACGGTAGTGTACACAAATCATCAAGTCGGCACTCGAAACTGCATGGCAAAGCTGGAAGTATAAAAAAATCCTCAGTTGGGTAGAACGTCATCTGCCAGCAATATCGGCAGTGTTCATTCCCGGAGTCCTCAACTGGGAAGCGGATTTCCTCAGTCGTCAGGACGTTCACGCTGGAGAGTGGAGAGGCTGCAGCAGAAATATCTGCACTGGTGTCAGTAGGTGACTGAGGCAGGGATGACTGGGAGATAGTGGGTGACTGAAGCATGTATGAGTGGGATATAGTGGGTGACTGAAGCCGGGGTGACTGGGAGATAGTGGGTGACTGATGCAGGGGTGACAGTGATAGTGGGTGACTTAGGCAGGGGTGACAGGGAGATAGTGGGTTACTGAGGGAGGGGTGATAGGAAGGGGTTGGGTAAGTATGGGAAGAAAGTGGGTGACAGGGATAATAAATGAATAAGGCAGGGATGATAGGGAGATAGTGGATGACTGTGGCAGGGGTGACAGGGACAGTAAGAGACTGAGGCAGGGGTGACAGGGATAGTGGGTGACTGAGGCAGGGGTCGCAGGTATAGTGGTTGACTGAGGCAGCGGTGACTGGGAGATAGTGGGTAACTGAGGCAGGGGTGACAGGGAAAGTGTGTGACTCAGGCAGGGGTGATAGGGAGATAGTGGGCAGCATATCTCTGCCTCACTGCAGCAGCACATTCCTGATTCACTGACAGCAGCACATCCCTGCAACGTTGACAGCAACACATCCCTGCAACATTGACGGCAGCACATCCCTGCCTCATTGACGGCAGCACATCCCTGCCTCACTTATAGCAGCACATCCCTGCCTCGCTGACAGCAGCACATCACTGCCTCGCTGACAGCAGCACATCACTGCTTCACTGACAGCAGCACATCACTGCTTCACTGACAGCAGAACATCCCTGCCTCACTGGCAGCAGCACATCCCTGCTTTACTGACAGCTGTATATAGGGCCTAATTAAGACCTGATCCCTGCTGTGCATATTCACACAACAGGAGATCAGGTCTGAAGTGCGTGTGTGCTGGTGCCACAGTGCACCGGCACATGCCAGAGATGCGATCAGCATCTCTGCCCAGTGAGCGCCTCTGCCTGATTGACAGGTAGAGGCGGTCACTGGGCAGGAGGAGTCGGGCCAGCGGCGTTGTGCCGCCATTTTGGGGGCACAGTCAGGACAACGCAGACATGACCGGACCGTATGGGGGCGGGGCCGTGACGGCTGTGTGACCCGGACAGCAACGGGCCTTATTTACTAAAATCTCAGATAAATTTTATGGCATTTATGTGCAGTCTAGTTTGCACAGTTGATAGAGTGTTGATCTTGCACTATCAATGTAAGCCTCACATAGGTTTGATACACATGTAAGTTTGTTTTTATTTTACTACATTGTGGTTTGTGGCTCTATACCATGTAATGCATGTCTTTTAACAGTAGTCAAGTCTTCCAATGTGCTTGTTAGTGAAACCCAATACATAGCTTTATTTTATTTTGTTTCTTCAAATATTACATAGTAACATAGTAACATAGTAACATAGTATCTGAGGTTGAAAAAAGACAATTGTCCATCGAGTTCAACCTATTTGTGGTGTCCTATGCATGATGATTTTACTAAAATTTCTGACTGATGCTGCTGTCAGCCATTACATTTTATCCCTATTTATAGTAACTATAATGCATTACTATGCACCATACCCCTGGATATCCTTATCCAATAGGAATTTATCTAACCCATTCTTAAAGGTGTTGACAGATTCCGCCATTACAACTCCCTCGGGCAGGGAATTCCAAACACGTATTGTCCTTACCGTGAAAAAGCCTTTACGCTGTATTGTGCGGAATCTCCTCTCCTCTAACCTGAGCGAGTGTCCACGAGTCCTCTGTGTTGATCTAACCAGAAACAGGTCCCGCGCAAGCTCTGTGTATTGTCCCCTTATATATTTGTAGATGTTGATCATATCCCCTCTTAGTCTCCGCTTTTCCAATGTAAACATGCCTAGTCTTTCAAGCCTTTCCTTGTATTCCATCATCTCCATGCCCTTAATTAGTTTGGTCGCCCTCCTCTGTACCTTTTCAAGCTCCAGGATATCCTTTTTGTAGTACGGTGCCCAGAACTGTACACAGTATTCAAGGTGTGGCCTCACTAGTGATTTATATAACGGGAGTATAATACTCTCGTCCCTAGCATCAATACCCCGTTTTATGCATGCTAATATCTTATTAGCCTTCTTTGCTGCAGTCCTACTTTGGGTACTACTGCTTAGCTTGCTATCTATGAGGACACCTAAGTCCTTTTCCAGTACAGAATCCCCTAATTTTACCCCATTTAGTAGGTAGGCATATGTCTTATAACTTTTTTTTTCAATATATAAACATTTTTATTATAAGATTTTCAATGACACAAGTACATCCAAGTTGCAGATTATGGATTGTGAAGGACAAATCAACCATATAAACAATTTAAGCAATTTAAATTGCATGCAGGTAGTAGAATATCAAACTCCTTGGATGAAAGTTGGTCGTAATAAACTAGGATAGAAAAGAATAAAGTAGAAAATAAGATTTTAAACCTACCGGTAAATCTTTTTCTCGTAGTCCGTAGAGGATGCTGGGGACTCCGTAAGGACCATGGGGATAGACGGGCTCCGCAGGAGACATGGGCACTTTAAGAAAGACTTTAGTTCTGGGTGTGCACTGGCTCCTCCCTCTATGCCCCTCTATGCCACAGTTAGAGAAACTGTGCCCAGAGGAGACTGACAGTATGAGGAAAGGATTTTGTTAATCCAGGGCAAGATTCATACCAGCCACACCAATCACACCGTATAACTTGTGATAAACTACCCAGTTATGAGTACGAAAAAACAACATACTGTGCAGGACCGATGCAACTATAACATAACCCTTATTGAAGCAATAACTATATACAAGTATTGCAGAAGTAGTCCGCACTTGGGACGGTCGCCCAGCATCCTCTACGGACTACGAGAAAAAGATTTACCGGTAGGTTTAAAATCTTATTTTCTCTAACGTCCTAGAGGATGCTGGGGACTCCGTAAGGACCATGGGGATTATACCAAAGCTCCAAAACGGGCGGGAGAGTGCGGATGACTCTGCAGCACCGATTGAGCAAACATGAGTTCCTCCTCAGCCAGGGTATCAAACTTATAGTATTTTGAAAAGGTGTTTGAACCTGACCAAGTAGCAGCTCGACACAGCTGTAGTGCCGAGACCCCTAGGGCAGCCGCCCAAGAAGAGCCCACTTTCCTCGTGGAATGGGCCTAGACCGATTTCGGTAACTGCAATCCAGCCATAGAATGCGCTTGCTGAATCGTGTTACAAATCCAGCGAGCAATAGCCTGCTTTGAAGCAGGGGCACCAATCTTGTTGGTTGCATACAGGACAAACAGCGCTTCAGTTTTCCTGACTCTAGCCGTCCTGGCCACGTAAATTTTCAAAGCCCTGACCACATCAAGTAACTCGGAATCCTCCAAGTCACGCGTAGCCAAAGGCACCACAATAGGTTGGTTCATATGAAAAGATGAGACCACTTTTGGTAGGAATTGAGGACGGGTCCGCAATTCCGCTCTATCCACATGGTACACCAAATATGGGCTTTTATGTGACAAAGCCGCTAATTCCGACACTCGCCTAGCCGAAGCCAAGGCTAATAACATGACCACCTTCCATGTGAGATATTTTAACTCCACCGTTTTAAGTGGTTCAAACCAGTGTGATTTTAGAAAACTTAACACCACGTTAAGGTCCCAAGGTGCCACCGGAGGCACAAAAGGAGGCTGAATATGCAGCACTCCTTTTACAAAAGTCTGAACTTCTGGAAGAGAAACCAATTCTTTTTGAAAGAAAATGGATAAGGCCGAAATCTGGACCTTAATAGAGCCTAATTTTAGGCCCAAATTCACTCCAGTTTGTAGGAAGTGAAGGAAACGGCCCAGATGGAATTCTTCCGTAGGAGCATTCCTGGCCTCACACCAAGAAACATAATTTCGCCATATACGGTGTAATGTTTTGACGTTACATCCTTCCTAGCCTTTATCAGCGTAGGGATGACCTCAACCGGAATGCCTTTCACTGCTAGGATCCGGCATTCAACCGCCATGCCGTCAAACGCAGCCGCGGTAAGTCTTGGAACAGACAGGGCCCCTGATGCAACAGGTCCTGTCTTAGAGGAAGAGGCCACGGATCTTCTGTGAGCATTTCCTGCAGATCCGGATACCAGGTCCTCCGTGGCCAATCTGGAACAATGAGGATTGTTCTCACTCCTCTTTGTCTTATTATCCTTAACACCTTGGGTATGAGAGGAAGAGGAGGAAATACATAGACCGGCTGGAACACCCACGGTGTCACTAGGGTGTCTACAGCTACTGCCTGAGGGTCTCTTGACCTTGCGCAATACCTCTGTAGCTTTTTGTTGAGCCGGGACGCCATCATGTCTATCTGTGGCAGTTCCCACCGACTTGTAATCTGTGCAAAGACTTCCTGATGAAGTCCCCACTCTCCCGGATGTAGGTCGTGTCTGCTGAGGAAGTCTGCTTCCCAGTTGTCCACTCCCAGAATGAACACTGCTGACAGTGCGCTTGCGTGATTCTCCACCCAGCGAAGAATTCTGGTGGCTTGTGCCATCGCCACTCTGCTCCTTGTGCCGCCTTGGCGGTTTACATGAGCCACTGCGGTGACGTTGTCTGACTGGATCAGAACCGGTTGGTCGCGAAGTAAGGTCTCCGCTTGACGTAGGGCATTGTATATGGCCCCTAGTTTCAGGATGTTGATGTGAAGACAAGTCTCTTGACTTGACCAAAGACCTTGGATATTTCTTCCCTGTGTGACTGCTCCCCAACCTTGGAGGCTTGCCTCTGTGGTCACCAGGATCCAGTCCTGAATGCCGAATCTGCGTCACTCGAGAAGGTGAGCACTCTGCAGCCACCACAGGAGTGATACCCTGACCCTGGGGGACAGGGTGATCAACCAATGCATCTGCAAATGTGACCCAGACCACTTGTCCAGTAGGTCCCATTGGAAAGTCCTCGCATGGAACCTGCCGAATGGAATGGCTTCGTATGATGCCACCATCTTTCCCAGGACTCGAGTGCAGTGATGCACTGACACAAGTTTTGGTTTCAATAGGTTCCTGACAAGAGTCATGAGTTCCTGGGCCTTTCCTATCGGGAGATAAACTCTCTTCTGGTCTGTGTCCAGAATCATGCCCAAGAAAGACAGACGAGTCGTAGAAACCAACTGCGACTTTGGGATATTGAAAATCCAGCCGTGTTGCTGTAACACTTTCAGTGAAAGTGATACGCTGTTCAGCAACTGCTCTCTTGATCTCGCTTTTATGAGATCGCTCAAGTACGGGATAATTGTGACACCTTGCTTACGCAGGAGAACCATCATTTCCGCCATTACCTTGGTGAAAATTCTCTGGGCCGTGGAGAGACCAAACAGCAACGTCTGAAATTGGCAATGACTGTCCTGTACCGCAAATCTGAGGTACGCCTGATAAGATGGATAAATGGGGACATGAAGGTATGCATCCTGTACACAAATGCGGACAACAGGTGTCAAGCCGTGTGTTGCCTTTGTCAAGCTGTAATAAGTAGGGGTAAGGACGTTAACCACCTCAGAACATCCTCCCTTATACGTCGTCTGCAGCGCATTAATCATTAGTCAGTGACAAGTTCAAAAACTTTGGATGACAGCGGAAGCAGTCCACTGACCACTAAATCCCTTCCTCTTGTAACCAAGCTCCTGCAAACCACACCACCAACTCCCTCAGTGTCAATTTCCTCCTTAGACAGGAAAGCCAATAGTCCTGCAGGCCATGTCACTGGCAAGTCTGACGAGTCCTCTCCTGCCTGGGATTCCTCCGATGCATCCTTGAGTGTAACGCCTACTGCTGCTGGCGCTGCTGTTGTTGCTGCTGGGAGTCGATCGTCATCCCAGAGGGGAAGTCGGAAGACCACTTGTACTACTTCCAGTAGGCAATTGACTGTCCAACAGTCCTTTGCGAGGAAGATGAAATATCACAGCAGTCATCCTGCTGCAAAGCGGATAACTCAGGTCTTGTCAGCCTGGGTGGTGAGAAACGTGGTTCCGGTATCCATCGTTAATTCAGAGGCAACTAGAGACTTGATTGAGGTACTGTGTCCCCGGTACCAAATGCCATCTAGGTTCCATTTCTCTAGGCAGGCGATACCGAAAATGTACACAGACCTCAGAAAAAGAGTCACCAGTGTCCTAAAAAATGCAGTTGTACCCAAGGTCCACTAGTCCACATGTCCGTGGTTAAGTGGAGCCAGGCAGACTCAGGACTATATGACTGTGACAGCCCACTGGGTAGATGTATTGCCTCCCGCAGCAAGAACAGCAGCGGCGGCACCAGTAGCAGCATCTCGCAAATGCCAACTCGTTCCTAGGCAGACTACGCTTTGTATCACCGCTTTCCATAAGAGGCACACAGCTGACAACCTCTTACGGAAACTGAGGAACATCATCGCAGAATGGCTTACCCCAATTGGACTCTCCTGGGGATTTGTGACATCGGACAATGCCACCAATATTGTGCGTGCATTACATCTGGGCAAATTCCAGCACGTCCCATGTTTTGCACATACATTGAATTTGGTGGTGCAGAATTATTTAAAAAAACGACTGTGGCGTGCAAGAGATGCTGTCGGTGGCCCGAAGAATTGCGGGCCACTTTCTGCATTAAGCCACCGCGTGCCGAAGACTGGAGCACCACCAAACATTCCTGAACCTGCCCTGCCATCCTCTGAAGCAAGAGGTGGTAACGAGGTGGAATTCAACCCTCTATATGCTTCAGAGGATGGAGGAGCAGCAAAAGGCCATTCAAGCCTATACATCTACCCACGATATAGACAAAGGAGGGGGAATGCACCTGACTCAAGCGCAGTGGAGAATGATTTCAACGTTGTGTAAGGTTCTGCAACCCTTTGAACTTGCCACACGTGAAGTCAGTTCAGACACTGCCAGCCTGAGTCAGGTCATTCCCCTCATCAGGCTTTTGCAGAAGAAGCTGGAGACATTGAAGGAGGAGCTAAAACAGAGCGATTCCGCTAGGCATGTGGGACTTGTGGATGGAGCCCTTAATTCGCTTAACCAGGATTCAATCTGTTGAAATCAGAGCAATACATTTTGGCCACCGTGCTCGATCCTAGATTTAAAACCTACATTGTAGCTCTCTTTCCGGCAGACACAAGTCTGCAGAGGTTCAAAGACCTGCTGGTGAGAAAATGGTCAAGTCAAGCGGAACGTGACCCGTCAACAGCTCCTCCTTCACATTCTCCCGCAACTGGGGGTGCAAGGAAAAGGCTAAGAATTCATAGCCCACCCACTGGCGGTGATGCAGGGCAGTCTGGAGTGAGTGCTGACATCTGGTCCGGACTGAAGGACCTGGCAACGATTACTGACATGTCGTTGACAATGCTAAATTCCTTTGTCGTATAAACAACCCTTTATGAAGTCTAAGAACACTGTACGCTGTTTGCTTAAGAAGTACCGTAATGGTACGCTAGTTGCGTAACGATCGCTCAGCCGTAGGCGAGACGCTCAAGCGTCACGTTCGCTCACGGCCCAGTGATCACAGGACACGTTATTGGCTATGACTAGAGTAATGATTCGCTATGGCGTAGCATACGCTCGAGACCACGAGGAGGTCACCAGCGGCGCAGACGCTCACAACGCTATACCTTAATGTTTAAACCTTATACCAATGAAATACACGGAATACCTTAATGTGAGTACAGGGTGTAAGTGCAACCTTGTGTAACCTGACTAACTACAAAGCTGCTTGAGCGTCACCGACGCTCAAGTGAACACTTAACACTATAGAAAATACACAGATACTGGTTTAGGTTCCAAAGCCTATTAACTGTATTATATCTAATATATTTGAAAAAGGGGATAACAGTACAAATGATACACTACAATATAACAGAGACTTCCTAACCACAGAACTAAATAATAAATACAAAAAGACAATACTACACTGACCTAAATGCAATATAATACAATACTATCTAATACAATACAATACTAGCCTAGTCTAGGGGAGATATGAGAGAACAGAACAGAGAGAGAGAGAGAGAGAGAGAGATAGAGATGAGAGAAATTGGCTCACAGAAAGACAATGATTACGGAGAGAAACTTACGCACAAGGGGAAACGATCGCATGCGCCTGGACATCCAGCACCCGATTTTCAGCAATGAGAACCGTTGAAGAGTGAGAGCTGGATGTGGTCGGCCTGCCTATTTATGCCCCACACACAATGCAATCTCATGGTCCTACAATCCCATTGTCCATTGGCCGAAGGAATCCGGCCCTGCATCATAACAAAAGGTCATAGGGTGATTCATACAGGTGGGCTGTGACGATTTCCAACAGCTCAGGTGGGTGGGAAACTGGGTTTCCCGCCGCATACCTGAGTATGTGTAAATAATAGAAATGGACATAAACTTCTTATGTCCATAACTATTCGCACGAGCGATTAATACGCTCCAAACCAACACCGGAATATTGCTAATTAAATACTCTTCCGATGGGTACCAAACACTGCTGTATGATTCCTGTTAGACCCTTCGTACGATGCAAAGAGGGATTCCTCAGCTCAGGGACATTCTATGTTAACTAAACTTTCAGAAATCATTAAAGGGATCATGATCTATAAACTACATTAATTGTGAAAATATGTAACGAATGAGTCGCACGCTACGACTACATAAACTCTACCGTAAATACGCATACTGCGCCTGCGAGTGCACGCTATTGCGGGTATGCGCCTTCACGGGAGAGCGTACGCATGCGCAGCGCGGACCAGTGTGCGGTGCAAATATGGCAACGTGCATAGAGACATTTTTCTGACTTTGACAGTCCACCCTTTGGCAGTCAATAATAACTGCCACCTTCTAAAATATTTAAGGAGAAAAATGTAAGTCAGGGGTTAATTGATTTCCATGGTTGGGTAGGGGAGAAGAGTGGAGTAGGTGTGAAGAGGGTATGACCTAGTGAGAAAGCAGAAGCATGTGTGTATGAGTCCATGTTTGGAGGGTCATGTATCATCGTGCCGTACGTGTGGTAAATCAAGCTTCGAGGTATTGCGAAGTATACATTTGAATTCCTTCTTATCCTGTGGTACAGGTCTGTGGATGGGCTGTCAAACTCTACCGAGCTCATTTCGGCTGTGGTTGTAACAAAATGGGGATGCACATTTTAGTTGATGATACATGAATGGGGGAGGTATGTGGTTGCTGCTATCTGTGCCTGTATTCCCTATCGTCTATGTGTGTCGTTACCTGAGGGTTGTAGAGATGAAGATAAAGAACACTTACGAAAAATGCAATGATATTCTATGTCAGGGAAATGTACATCTGTTGTTGAAGTTGTGTTCGGTATCTGTTGAGAGTCGTCTTCTTTGCGCTGTTTTGCTCCTTGGGCATGAGCAAATAGCTTTGTCTGAGCCATCAGATTTACAAAAATGTTGGGCTAGCGTGAGTTTAAAAATACTAGGGAAACTGGGGATCCATGGCAAAGTTCATCAAGTGTCCATATTTAAAGTTGTCAAATCTTCTTCTTTGGTGCTTGTCTGTTGTCTGTATAGCGTCTCGTCAACTTCCTCGTCCAAGGGGGTCTTTGTATCTTGGAGAAAAGCAGAAAAACAGGTGAAAGAAACGGACCGTATAATCGCATTTTCATCACATTCTGGTTTCTATCATTGGGTCATAAATCAAATCCAGGTTAATTACGGTTTCCTCACTCCTCAAGCTCATCACTTTTGTACTTGGTTTGCACCTCATTAAAGCCTGCCCGCATCTAAATATCAATCCAATCGATATAACGACACCCAAGATACATAGTAGAAACTTTCCAACATCCATTATGACTCCTTGAGCCCAGTCTCCTAAACCGGAGAACCAATTTCGCGGGTTCAACCATGACACCCAACCAGTCAGCTCATTACCTACAGCAGCAAGGGTGAGATTGTGTTTTCGACGAAATTCCCACTTTAATTGCAGAATATCATCCATCTTTTGGCCTATGACCTCTACCGGGTCCTCGGTGCTATTTGTGATATACGTGCAACACTTTATGCCGTACTGTGTTGCCAATGTAACACAATATCCGCCTGTTACTGCTGTAAGATAATTAAGAACCATCCTATGCTGAACTAGTTCTGTTTTGTAAGCTTGAAGTTCTCTTCCAGTGTATCTAAACGTGTCATCATACATTTCAGTGATATTATCTAACAAATTGGCGAGTGCGGAAATGTATCTAAAATTCATCACACCTCGAGCGGTGCGAGTGAAATCTAACGCTACCAGAACCTGAATCCCGGTGGATTCATGGATAAGATCAGAGGCCGGATGCGCTAACCTTTCTGACAGTTGTCTTTTAACTCGGTGCTCGTAATGAGTGTGAGTATAAGGAGCTTGGGCACCACGGTGTATGTCCTTCATTTTGTCATGTGTAACAGTCATCACTTCAGGCAATACTTTTCCAATATAACACAATCCTTCAGAGTTTGGGGCAAGCCACTTGTACGCCTTTCTCCCGCATATGAAATATGCGTCATCGGGGAGAACATAAGGGACGGAGAAGGACATGACCATGTTACAAACCTTCCAGGTGAAATCTCCTGACCCTAATTCTTCCATCTGCTTAATGCACGTATCAGTTTGTACGATGTGTGCACAGTATCCTGGTGATACCTCTCCAACTCTAGTAATCCTATTTCCTAAGGTATATCGATACCGAAAAGATTTTCCTCTACTGGCTATATGGCGTACGAGCTCTGTATCTGTAGGCATTCTATCTGCTCTGTGTGAAAAGGTCATGGTAAGGTTGCTCCATGACACTTCCCAATTTCCCGGTTTTCTGGGATTGGAGATGTTAAAACATAATAGGGACCTATCCACATGGTATTGGTGGAGCTTCAAACTAGGAGGGCTGGAGATGTTAAACCTCCGATCCACCGGTCTCCCACCACTTAGCTCAAGTACCTCCCCTAACGTTAAAGGAAATGGTACTAGCCCTGATTTGCTGTGACCCTGAGGTACTTGAGAGCATACCCAACAATCTGTTTTATTTAACACGTTACCCACTAAGGAGTGATGGTCACTCAATGGATGCTGGTCCATATGGTTATTAAAACTGGATTGGCATTACTTTATGCATCCATCTTCAACCATTGTCACAGAGCCTACAGATACAGTTTTTCTTTTTGAACTAACAATCCTTCAAAGAAAATGTTTACAGATAACATGGTTGTTAGATCGTGCCCGGTACTCGCCTTTGCTTGGTGATTGGGTTGCTATTGGAAATTTACACCTCCGTCTCAGTCATCAGGACCTTTCTGGATCCTTTCTCGACCTCACTGGTACTCTCACCGAAACAGACTGCTCTGGTCAACATCATGGTTAACGGGAAAATCCATATCACAGTCTCTTGGGGCAAGTCCATCTTACAGGAGGAGAAAAGAAGAAATTTGTAATGGGGGTATAAGAAAACAGTTTGAGGGGGAGAGAACTTGTTACGATAATAAGTTCTCTCGTCTTGTTGTTCTTCTTGTTCTGCTATCCTCTCAAAGGTGCTGTCTCTCAGTCTTCCAAACGAACATTCTGGTGATACAATATTCCTTCCTAACCGGCGATCTTTCTGTAAGGAGCAAAAATCTGGCATTACCATTGGTCCAACTGAGGGGTGACATAGCATCTTTAAACCATGGAAACATGAGTGGGAAGAGAGAGACAACAAAAAAAACAAAAGAGATAGAGAACAATTCATGTGCATATATACATTACATAACTCGACAATAACCACAAATAAGAAAAGAGAAACAAAGCATTTTTAAACATTGTCAACATTAAGAAAACATTGTTAGCATTAGAAAAACATTGTCAGACTTATTAGGCTGTCATATCTATGTGTCTACTGGTCTCCTTGAGCAGTCCCTCCCCACCAGCACCTGCATTACTCCACTGTCTGCATCTGGCCAGAAATACATTGTGGCGGAGGTCATGCTGGGGTTTGGTAGACTTCTGCAAGGACCAAGTGGATATGCAATGTGTGAATTCTTACCACTACTCGTCAGAGATGGGGATAGAGAGAGAGAGGAAAACATTTTTCACAAATACATTTACAACTTTTCACCTGGTCATTCCTGTGTCTTCAGTGAATGACCTCCCACCTTATTAACCGTTACCTCAGGCTTGCCTCCATTCCTAATGTTCACCTTTCCTGACTACATACCATGAGTGTGGGCCTGAGTTCTTCCTGTCGGATCTCTGATTATAATGGTGTGTGTGTTGTAATTTTGCTCATTTCTTGGTCTAGGGGGTCTAACTTTATGTGGGTTATTACAGTTGCTGGCATAATGCCCTTCTCTCCTACAATGATAACAAATCCTGGGTTTCCTCCACGTGTCAATGACCTGAGGTTTTGGTTGATTTGATGCCTCCTCAAACGCTCGGATGCTCATCATCATCAATCGTTTCCCTTGTACTTCCCTGATTCCTTGGATTTTATGATTATGGTGTTGTCTTTCTCTTGATCTACAATCTCTTGCAAAGTGTCCCTTTTTATGACAATTGTAACAGACTTCCATATCTGGATTTCTCGCAGGGGTGTGGGGCTTTTGTTGGGGTGGTCTTGTGGTTTGGGCCTGTATATTTGCTGCCATTAACTTATCTCTTTGTGACTCTCTGTATCTGGTGATATTCTGATCATGATTGATGACGGCCTCTCTTAGTGCGGTCACCGAGATATCTCTCCAGTTTGGGTTGGTGGTCTGTACCCTTGTTTTTAATTCATCTTTTAAACCATTCATCAATACCTTAACCGCTATTCCTTTATGTTGTGCATTTGTCTTGATGTCTGCGATCCCAGTGTTTCTAGCCATTATTTGCAGTGCTCGATTGAAATAATTAGAAACATTTTCCCTTTCGTTTTGCCTTATGGAAAAAATGTCATTCCACTTGACAGCAGCTGGGAAATATATTCCTAACTGTCGGTTAATCTGCCTAATACATTCCTGATTGTGTTCCTCCATACAAGGTACCTCCGTGTTTAATTTACAATCAGCAATGAATTTTTCAGGGTCAACCCTGGAGGGCAAACATGCCCTCAGCACTGTCCGCCATTCTTTGTTGGTGGGTTCTGTGGCGTTTCCTAGTTCTTTAATAAACCTTTGACATTTGGCTAGATTTTTCCTAGGATCAGGAAATTCAGACATAATTGATCTCAATTCGGTCCGGGACCAGAGACAGCGCATTGCACTGTCCTTGACGGGAATGATTCCCTGATCGTCAGTCTTCCCATTGGGGACTGAGATCACCCTGGCCAGATCGAGCTCAGTTACATCATCTGGTGTTGGTCTTACATTTTGGGGTACATCTGTTTGTGCGTGATATGAAACATTGTACGTACCTGTGGACACGACCTCACCTGACCCTCCGTTAGGGGGTTCGATTATTGCCTTTACCAATTTGGTCGCGTCCACCTGGATGGCTTTTGTGATGGTTGCTGGAAGAGGTGCTGACATCGTTCTGGGTTCACTTTCTTGTTTGTATTCCTTAGGGAAGTTTGACATGGGGTGCAACTTGCACAGGTTAATAGTTATACATTCAACAGTATTACAATAATCATTGTTACAGTTATTACACTTATTCTTATAATCTATACTACAGTTGCTAAGAGCGTTTTTATTGTTCAACCTTGTGCTTTTCTCTCCGCAATCAACTCCTCCCCCGATGCCATTATCTCTCCTCTCAGAAAAGTCAATTGAATCTCTTTGTAATTCACCTTCCTGTTGCCCTAACTGCAAATAATCATAATGTTTACTTCGTCCCTTTGTTGGTTCAATGGGACATATCCTCCTCCTTAAATTTTGTAACACTTCTGGACTGGAGCTACCTATTCTTGGGAATTTGTCCCTGTCTTGTACAGTCATTCTCTCCCATTCATCACATAAAATTTCAGCGTGATTTCCATATTTCTCACACATCACATATCGTGCCGACCCGACTGGCCGGTTCCCTGAATCAACCCGAACCGAGGTTGATCGCCCCCTACCTGAACAAATGGCCCCCATAATCTGCAGGTGTTGCTTATTCCTCCTTGGATCTTTATCTCAAGGTTTTCAGCGAACCCTTACAAACAAACCAAGATGTCCAGGGCAGGCCGGCGGTGGTGGTTTATCAAGTACCCCACTTACTTCTCGCCCACGTTGGCCAGTACTGCAATAACTGTAACCAGAGCTGCGGTACCCAACCCAGGGCCCCTGTGAACCTTTATTTACTGGGGCGTGCTGGACCTACCAGTCCCCAGCAAGTATCGGTTGTTGGATAGTTCCCGAGTGACCAGCGAACTTCCCTTTAAAAATAAAAAATTACACAAATCACGTCAGAGTGTACAAATAGCGTTTGTGACCACTTTACTCTAATGGTATTAGGTCAGATTACTAACTACTGCACACAATTACGTGCGGTCCAATCGTTCAGTACACAAGCACTACTTGTCATGTACTGAAAGATCAATGGAATCGATGTTTCCGGCCGCGATTCCTTCAGCAAGAGCTTATGGCCTATATGGGTTCTGCACCAACACCCCAGGCGTTGTGCCACTGGACTTTTATAGCGGACCTCTTTAGTACCTTGTGACCTCCTGGTCTTGTTACCTTATGACCTCCTGGTCTTGTTCCTTATGACCTCCTGGTCTTGTTACCTTATGACCTCCTGGTCTTGTTACCTTATGACCTCCTGGTCTTGTTACCTTATGACCCGCTATACTCTAATGCTCAAATATTATTTAACCAGGGATGCCTCCCTAGCCACCGTATATGTCACTTACACGTATGTCCCTTGACGAGTACCCGACTTTCCTTTTGGTTCAACCTCTAAAGTTGTATAAACTTATGTGATAAAAACACACTCACTCAACACATGTACACTTTTGTTTCTATATCTATTTCTGCGCAGAAATTGCCTTCAGTCCAACAGTGTTACCAATTAGGAGCAGGATCTGTTAAACTAAATTTCAGATTTTTCCAAAAAATAGATTTGCGTTATTTACCGCGTCGCGTTATCTACCGCTGTGCGTTACTTATCGCCTTTGCGCTAATTCAACTTTTCGTGACGAGCTACGTGGGCGTAACCAGATGCTACGTTGCGTAATGTACGCTGCGTGCGTCTGCCTTTGGATTGCGTACGCAAGTCTTTTGTTAGGGACACGTGTACGCAAAACAAAGATCCACCGTAACACAATTTCTATTTTTATCAATGTAGATGATCCCTGATCATCTACCGCACACCACACTGACTGCCTTATCTCCCAGACAAGCCGTGTGTTGGTCTATATTTTAACTATTACCTCTACTATGAAATAACAGCAAATCTCTTTTAGCACTTTCTATCAACTATAAAAATTTGGCAAACAGGAATAGTGATATACGAAAATGAAACGGAAAATGCAGATATGTGTATGCGTGCGTGTATACGCAAGATAGAAGGGAAATAAAACAGTTTTAAAAGACACAAGCGTTTTGTTCTTACTTCCGGTTCCCGGATTCCTTCAGCACTCTTTATCTAAGCGAAGCAGACGCTTATCCCGTCAGCACTGGGAGACAACCTCCCACCCTTTGCTGGGGGATAATGTCTGCTGATCTACCTAGTGCAGATATGAGAAGGATAGGACGAGTCCCCAATTGACAATGCTAAATTCCTTTGTCGTATAAACAACCCTTTATGAAGTCTAAGAACACTGTACGCTGTTTGCTTAAGAAGTACCGTAATGGTACGCTAGTTGCGTAACGATCGCTCAGCCGTAGGCGAGACGCTCAAGCGTCACGTTCGCTCACGGCCCAGTGATCACAGGACACGTTATTGGCTATGACTAGAGTAATGATTCGCTATGGCGTAGCATACGCTCGAGACCACGAGGAGGTCACCAGCGGCGCAGACGCTCACAACGCTATACCTTAATGTTTAAACCTTATACCAATGAAATACACGGAATACCTTAATGTGAGTACAGGGTGTAAGTGCAACCTTGTGTAACCTGACTAACTACAAAGCTGCTTGAGCGTCACCGACGCTCAAGTGAACACTTAACACTATAGAAAATACACAGATACTGGTTTAGGTTCCAAAGCCTATTAACTGTATTATATCTAATATATTTGAAAAAGGGGATAACAGTACAAATGATACACTACAATATAACAGAGACTTCCTAACCACAGAACTAAATAATAAATACAAAAAGACAATACTACACTGACCTAAATGCAATATAATACAATACTATCTAATACAATACAATACTAGCCTAGTCTAGGGGAGATATGAGAGAACAGAACAGAGAGAGAGAGAGAGAGAGAGAGATAGAGATGAGAGAAATTGGCTCACAGAAAGACAATGATTACGGAGAGAAACTTACGCACAAGGGGAAACGATCGCATGCGCCTGGACATCCAGCACCCGATTTTCAGCAATGAGAACCGTTGAAGAGTGAGAGCTGGATGTGGTCGGCCTGCCTATTTATGCCCCACACACAATGCAATCTCATGGTCCTACAATCCCATTGTCCATTGGCCGAAGGAATCCGGCCCTGCATCATAACAAAAGGTCATAGGGTGATTCATACAGGTGGGCTGTGACGATTTCCAACAGCTCAGGTGGGTGGGAAACTGGGTTTCCCGCCGCATACCTGAGTATGTGTAAATAATAGAAATGGACATAAACTTCTTATGTCCATAACTATTCGCACGAGCGATTAATACGCTCCAAACCAACACCGGAATATTGCTAATTAAATACTCTTCCGATGGGTACCAAACACTGCTGTATGATTCCTGTTAGACCCTTCGTACGATGCAAAGAGGGATTCCTCAGCTCAGGGACATTCTATGTTAACTAAACTTTCAGAAATCATTAAAGGGATCATGATCTATAAACTACATTAATTGTGAAAATATGTAACGAATGAGTCGCACGCTACGACTACATAAACTCTACCGTAAATACGCATACTGCGCCTGCGAGTGCACGCTATTGCGGGTATGCGCCTTCACGGGAGAGCGTACGCATGCGCAGCGCGGACCAGTGTGCGGTGCAAATATGGCAACGTGCATAGAGACATTTTTCTGACTTTGACATCGTCTATTGTCACTACATATGATTCTGTCACCTTTGAAAGAATGGTGGAGGATTATATGAGTGACCGCATCCAGGTAGGCACGTCAGACAGTCCGTATGTATACTGGCAGGAAAAAGAGGCAATTTGGAGGCCCTTGCACAAACTGGCTTTATTCTACCTAAGTTGCCCTCCCTCCAGTGTGTACTCCAGAAGAGTGTTTAGTGCAGCCGCTCACCTTGTCAGCAATCGGCGTACGAGGTTACTTCCAGAAAATGTGGAGAAGATGATGATCATCAAAATGAATTATAATCAATTCCTCCGTGGAGACATTTACCAGCAATTGCCTCCAGAAAGTACACAGGGATCTGAGATGGTGGATTCCAGTGGGGACGAATTAATAATATGTGAGGGGGGGCGATGTACACAGTGAAAGGGGTGAGGAATCGGAGGATGATGAGGTGGACATCTTGCCTCTGTAGAGCCAGTTTGTGCAAGGAGAGATTGATTGCTTCTTTTTTGGTGGGGGCCCAAACCAACCAGTCATTTCAGTCAGCCGTGTGGCAGACCCTGTTGCTGAAATGATGGGTTCGTCAATGTTTTTCTTTTCAATCTAAGCCCCTGCAGTTTTCTGTAAGAATCTGCTTCGCTATGATGATCAACAAGTCACAAGGGCAAACACTCAGGGCTGGAGGCGTAGATCTTAGGACCAGCTGCTACAAGCATGGCAAAGGTGTCACTATCATTGGTGACACCCAGAGAGGCAGCGAGGGAGATTGTAATGCAGTGCGCGCAGATAAGCAGCGCAATGGTAAAAAGGAGGCATGGTCTCATAGGTAGGGGTGTGGCCTGTTTTCCTGAATCTCCATTTTGTTGCTCCGGGTATCCCGGGGGTTGAGTGCTGCACCCGGGGACTAGTGTGTGAGTGGTGCTGGCTCCTGCACAGTGACAGAAACTGGGTGTTGCACGTAATGTTACAGTGAAACACCCATATTCTGTCACTGAAGAGGAGCCGGCACTTTGGTGTCACCCCCCTTGGCGGGTGACACTCGGGTGTGGGCCGCAACCCCGTTGTGATGCCACTGACCCATGGGAAGCTTTACGTGGCTTACCCATGTGTTAGTAGCCCCAAGCATCTTTTGTGTTAGTCCCTGAAGAAAAACTTCAAATATTTACAAATACATTTTGTAATCAATGGGCCTAATTCAGTAAGGATTGCAAATTCTGCTAAGTAACAGAATTTGCAATCCTTTGGTTCGCATGCTGGGGCCACCCAGCATGCCGCCTCCCTTCTTGACCACGCTGAAATTGCAGTCTCAGTGCAGTTCAGCGTGATCATAAAAAATGGGTTAGCCTCCTGTTGGTGCAGACTGTATGTGTGCGCAGGAAGCCGCCACCATTTTTGTGATCGCAGCTGCTGCATGTGATGTCATGCAGCAGCTCTGACCACGCCTCCTGTTTCTCCGATGCCGACCCCATTTTGTAGCCCTGCCCATGCACCGCTCCATCTCCGACTTGGAAATGGATTGTTGCTGACCCCCCCCCCAGCACCAATTGACAGTCAGAAGCGATCGCATTATCTGCGGGGTGCCGCAGAAAATGCAGGCGCATGCGTATGCTCTTAGCAATTTTTGCAGTTGGATTGCTTATTGCGATTGCAATCCAACCTGAATCAGGCTCTATTACCTATCACAATGCACTGCGGGTAGTACAAAATGGGGTTAATAGAAGAGAAAACCCCCCCAGAGCTGTGCTCCTTAACTGTCCCTGGTGGCTAGTGGAGCGGCTGCCCAGTAATCAGTGTCCACGCTAGTGCGCACATGGCCCACCCCCTACAGCCACGCTGGATCACGGTATAGTGTGGGCACAGAAGTCCCTTACCTCCCTTTCATCAGCGGCCTCGTGATCCCGGAGGGCGGTGTGTGTGTGACTGACCTTAGGAAGAAACCGGAGCCTCCGCTGCAGTGACCCAGCAACCAGGGCACGGGAGTATACTGCGCCGCTGGGAGTGATGGAGCTGCAGTAAAGATGTCTATTAGACCTAACCTGCTGCAGCCCTTGTAGATTCTTATAAAAAAAGTTCTTCTTTTCTTGTCAAAATTAATAGCTAAGAATAGGCTGCCTGAGGCAGCCCCCTGTTAAGTGGCCTGCTACTGAAGGCACCAACTACAAACTGAGCTCCCTGTTCATGGAAGCGAGGTTATAGAGCAGGGGGCGCTGAGCATCTTGGGAACAGTCAAAAGCTTTGAGCCTGTTGGTGCCTCAGATCAATATCCTACTCTACACCCCAATGTGAATCCTTGTGGAGTCCAGTGTACCCCACAGAAGAAATTAATGTGTCACACCCATTGGCAGCAACATTAGAATAGCTGCTGATGGGCACAATTGAGAAAGGAAGGGGGGAAAACATTTGAATCCAGCACATATATGTAATTTGAATATGCAATTTGTACCTTCCTACTTTAAAATGTAATGGATGAACCTCACCCTGTGAGAACTATCTTCATGATCAAGAGATCTCATACGCAAGAAAAGCATGTGTTGGGATAGGGCTGTGGAGGGCGGCTGCTCGAGCACACCCCCGTCAAGTTAAGGAGATTCAACTGAGGAAGCACAAGGGAACTCTTGTCTGGGGACAACAACTGCAGGGAGACCACATCTTTTCAGATGAAAATGAGAGGGCGGAAGGCTGCCTAATACTGAAGCACCCTCAAACATCAAACCATATGCAACAGCTAGTACAAGCATTCCTGGGGAAAGGTCTGCAGCAGACGGATTTGCATACGGTGATGTCATCCAAGCAGTGGGCCAAAGTTGGCTGGAACCCTCATCTGCATATGAAAAGAGAAAAGGGGCGCTTGGATGACCCCTAGTTCGCATTGAACACCCCCCACCCTCCTTTGGTGTGGGGCTCATGTTGGCCATGCCCCAGCCCCTGAAGCATTCAAGCTGATTTCTTGCTGCAGCTGGGCACTGTAACAGCTCCAGAGCTGCTCTGTAAGGCAAATAAAAGGGTGTGGGCCCTGCAACACCACCTGTAGTTCGCATTGTGCGTTGGAAGGCACAAAGTAAGCAGACGGGAGAAGTCAGGATAGTGCGCAAGGGCATAGAAGGGAGGGGCTCAAGAAAAGAGAAGTGGAAACAGACAGCAAACTAGGCTGGAGAGAGACCTGAGAAAATGAGATCTAAATTATACCAGAGCCAACCAGGGGAAAGCACAAATGCAGTCCCCCCCCCTACCACAAATTATGCAGTCGAGATTCCCACATTTGGGGAAATCACAGAGGTCAGCATACCCAGAATGCAATGAATGAACCTCACCCTGGGAAAACAATCTTCATGACCATGGTATCACCTAAGCAAAATAAGTATGATTTGAGATAGGGCTGGGGAGGGCCGCTGCTCAGGCACACCTCCGTCAAGTAAAGGAGATTCAACTGAGGCAGCACAAGGGAACTCTCATCTGGGGACAACAACTGCAGGGAGAACACATTTTCAGACGAATGTGTGAGGGCAGAAGGCTGCCTAATACTGAAGCACCCCCCAAACAACAAACCAAATGCAACAACTAGTGCAAGCATTCCTGGGGGAAGGCCTGCAGCAGATGGATTCGCATATGGTGATGTCATCCAAGCAATGGGTATAGTTGGCTGCAACCCTCGTCTGCATATGAAAAGAGAAAATGGTCACGCAGGGCATGGCGGCCTTTGTGGGGTTGCGCTTGGATGACCCCTAGATCGCTTTATACACCCCCATCAGTGTGGGGCTCATGTTGGCCATGCCCCAGCCCCTGAAGCATTCAAGCTGATTTCTTGCAGCAGCTGGACCCAGTAACAGCTCCAGAGTTGCTCTACAAGACAAGCAAAAGGGTGTGAGCCATGCAGCACCACCTGTAGTTTGCATACACACATATATAGGACATCATCTCTTATATGCCCCAGGGGCAATAAAATAGTATCCTTATCTAGGGTATCCGTCCATGCCGCTACAGCACTACACATACACACCCAGGCCGACGCAATTGCCGGTCTGAGTAAGGTACCTGAATGTGTATAAATGGACTTCAGGGTAATCTCCTGTTTGCGGTCAGCAGACTCTTTGAGGGTAGCCGTATCCTGGGACGGGAGGGCTAACTTCTTGGATAAGCGTGTTAATGCTTTGTCCACCCAAGGGGAGGATTCCCATCGTAACCTATCCGTTGATGGGAAAGGATACGCCATAAGAATCCTTTTGGAAATCTGCAGGAGATTCCCAAGCTTTTTCACATAACTCGTTCAGCTCGTGTGAGGGGAAAAGGTTACCTCAGGCTTCTTTCCCTTGTACATATGTACCCTCTTGTCAGGGATAGGGGGCTCCTCTGTGATGTGCAAAACATCTTTTATTGCCATAATCATATATCAAATGTATTTTGCCAATTTTGGCTGTAACTTTGCATCATCGTAATCGACACTGGAGTCAGAATCCGTGCCGGTATCTGTGTCAACAATCTGGATAGTGGGCACTTATGAGACCCTGACAGTCCCTGCGACATAGGATCAGGCATGGGTTGAGACCCTGACTGTCCCAAATCTTCAGCCTTGTCTAATCTTTTGTGCAATGAGTTTACACTAGCAATTAAAACATTCCACATATCCATCCAATCAGGTGTCGGCGGAGACACCACATTCATTTGCTCCCGCTCCTCTCTAATATAGCCTTCTTCCTCAGACATGTCGACACACGCGTACCGACACACCACACACACAGGGAATGCTTTTACTGAAGACATTTCCCCCACAAGGCCCTTTGGCAGAGCTGGCCCTAACCAATATGATGCCCTAGGCAAGATTTTGCCTGGTGCCCCCTAGCACCACCGCTGGTTCCGCCTCTGACCTTGCACCTCTTTCCCAGCACCATCAAACCTCACCCATAACAGTACTTATTTTGGTGTTTGTACCCCCTATATTTTAAACAGGAACAGTTCGCACATTTGGCGCACAGTCCAAAAAGGGGTGTGTTTTTGCTGGCAATGGGCATGTCCACACAATAGTACCCCCAATTAAAATTCCGCCACACAGTACTGCAATTTTATTCACATTTGATCACGTGATAGTGTCCATAATTCACATTACATCCCACAGTAGTATCACTTTACCTTATAAACGTTACTTCGTACAGTAGTGCTCCTTATTCACATTACATCACACTGAATTGCTCCTTATTTACATTACACCACACCCTATTGCTCTTTATTCACATTAGACAACACAGTAAATGCCCTTTCTATACGCAACGCTACATATTAGAGCACCTTATACACATAATGCCACACATTAGTAATGCATTTATACACATAATTCCACACAGTAATGCCCCTTACACATATGAGACACATCATTAATGTCCTTATAAACATAATGCGTCTTACACATTATGACAACCTTTATTAATGCCCTTTTACACATAATGGCCCTCATTCCGAGTTGTTAGCTCGCAAGCTGCTTTTAGCAGCATTGCACACGCTAAGCCGCCGACTACTGGGAGTGAATCTTAGCTTATCAAAATTGCGAACGAAAGATTAGCAGAATTGCGAATAGACACTTCTTAGCAGTTTCTGAGTAGCTCCAGACTTACTCGACAACTGTGATCAGTTCAGTCAGTTTCGTTCCTGGTTTGACGTCACAAACACACCCAGCGTTCGCCCAGACACTCCCCCGTTTCTTCAGACACTCCCGCGTTTTACCCAGAAACGGCAGCGTTTTTTCACACACACCCATAAAACGGCCAGTATCCGCCCAGAAACACCCACTTCCTGTCAATCACACTACGATCAGCAGAACAAAGAAAAAACCTCGTAATGCCGTGAGTAAAATACCTAACTGCATAGCAAATTTACTTTGCGCAGTCGCAGAGCGAACATTGCGCATGCGCAATTAGCGGAAAATCGCTGCGATGCGAAGAAAATTACAGAGCGAACAACTCGGAATGACCACCCTTGCGCATGCGCAATTAGCGGAAAATCGCTGCGATGCGAAGAAAATTACCGAGCGAACAACTCGGAATGACCACCAATGTCCCTTACACATATGCCGCACATTATTAATGCCCTTATACACATAATGACACACATAGTGCCCCTTACACATATGTTGCACATTATTAATGCATTTTTACATGACACACATAATGCTCCTTACTCATATTCCGAACACTACTGCACAATCAACCCACTCACATGCACACAGCACTCACACTGCCACTAACACTGTGACCTCTGCCTCTGCTTGGATACAGATGTGTCCTCATAAATCTTGCCTCAATGCTAACGTTGGGGCACCTTTTTTTTATTAAAATGCATCTTATTTGCATTGCTATGTTGTTAGGATGCACACGCAGCTTCTGCTGATTAAAATGATATGCAGCACGCCTATATACTGTGTGAGACTGTGGCTGTATCTGCATATGAAATGCTACACACAGAATATAGGCATGCCGCATATCATTTTAATCAGCAGAAGTTGCTGATGCCCCTAGGCATATCAGATGCCCTAGGCAATTGCCTAGTTTGCCTATGCCTATGGCCGGCTCTGCCCTTTGGAGAGACAGAGAGAGAGTATGCCAGCACATACCCCAGCGCTATATAACCCAGGAATAGCACAGTAACTTAATGTTTGCACAGTAGCGCTGCTGTATGTAATTTGCGCCAAATTATGTGCCCCCCCCTCTCTTTTCAACCCTCTTGTCTACCGTGGTATAAGCAGGGGAGAGTCCGGGGAGCTTCCTCTCAGCTGTGCTGTGGAGAAAAAATGGCACTGGTGAGTGCTGAGGGAGAAGCCCCGCCCCCTCGGCGGCGGGCTTCTGTCCCGCTTAAACTGTACAATTGGCGGGGGCTCATACATATATACAGTGCCCAGCTGTATATATGTTATATTTCTGCCAAAAAGAGGTTTATATTGCAGCCCAGGGCGCCCCCCCTGCGCCCTGCACCCTTACAGTGACCGGAGTATGTGAGGTGTATGGGAGCAATGGCGCACAGCTGCAGTGCTGTGCGTTACCTCAATGAAGATCATGAAGTCCTCTGCCGCCTCTGAAGTCTTCTTTTCTTCTCATACTCACCCGGCTTCTATCTTCCGGCTCTGCGAGGGGGACGGCGGCGCGGCTCTGGGACGGACGGCGAGGGTGAGATCCTGCGTACCAATCCCTTTGGAGCTAATCCCTTTGGAGCTAATGGTGTCCAGTAGCTTAAGAAGCAGGACCTTGCAACTCGGAGAGTAGGGCTGCTTCTCTCCCCTCAGTCCCTCGATGCAGGGAGTCTGTTGCCAGCAGTGCTCCCTGAAAATTAAAAACCTAACAAAATACTTTGTCAGAAAGCTCAGGAGAGCTCCTGAAAAGCACCCAGTCTCCACTGGGCACAGTATCAAACTGAGGTATGGAGGAGGGGCATAGAGGGAGGAGCCAGTGCACACCCAGAACTAAAGTCTTTCTTAAAGTGCCCATGTCTCCTGCGGAGCCGTCTATCCCCATGGTCCTTACGGAGTCCCCAGCATCCTCTAGGACGTTAGAGAAAATAGGATTTTAATACCTACCGGTAAATCCTTTTCTCTTAGTCCGTAGAGGATGCTGGGCACCCGTCCCAGTGCGTACTGTGTCTGCAGTTATTAAATGGCCCTTAACTCCAGAACATTTATGTGGAGACAACTTTCCCGACTTGACCATCTTCCTTGGACGTTTTCCCCCTGTGTGACTGCTCCCCAGCCTCGGAGGGTTGCATCCATGGTCCCTAGGATCCAGTCCTGGATCCCGAACCTTCGCCCCTCTAGGAGGTGAGAACTGTGCAGCCACCAATGGAGTGAGATTCTGGTCTTGGAAGACAGGATTATCCTCCGGTGCGTGTGTAGGTGGGATCCGGACCACTTGTCCAACAGGTCCCACTGGAACACTCTGGCATGGAACCAGCCAAACTGAATGGGCTCGTAGGCCGCAACCATCTTACCCAGCAACCAAATGCATTGATGGATTAACACTCTTGCTGGTTTCAGAATTTGTTTGACCAGACTCTGGATCTCCAGAGCCTTTCCACTGGAAGAAAACCTCTTCTGTGTCCAGTATCACTCCCAAAAACAACAACCGCGTCATTGGGACCAACTGCGATTTTGGCAAGTTTAGGAGCCAACTATGTTGTTGAAGAACTGTCAGGGAGAGTGCAATGTTTTGCACTAACTGGTCCCTGGATTTCGCCTTTATCAAAAGATCATCCAAGTACGGGATAATTGTTACTCCTTGCTTGCGATCACCCTGGTGAAAATCCTCGGAGCCGTGGACAGACCAAACGGCAATGTCTGAAATTGGTAATGACAATACTGAATTGCAAACCTCAGGTAGCTTGATGCAGAGGCTAAATGGGAACATGTAAGTAGGCATCCTTTATGTCTACCAAAACCATGAAATCTCCTTCCTCCGGACTGGAGATCACTGCACTGAGAGATTCCATCTTGAAATTTAATTTCCTTAGGTAGAAATTGAGGGATTTCAGATTGGTCTGACTGAGCTGTCCGGCTTAGGGACCACGAAGAGGCTTGAATAAAAACCTTCTCCCTGCTGACTAAAGCCGATTTGAACAATCGGTCAGGGGGAACGTCTTGAAACCCCAGTTTGTACCCTTGGGACACTATTTGTAAAACACACGAGTCCAGGTCCGAATGAATCCAGAACTGACTGAAGAGTTTTAGACGTGCCCCCACTGGTGCGGGCTCCTGCAAGAGAGCCCAAGCGTCATGCGGTGGATTTGGCAGAAGCAGAGGATGATCTCTGCTCCTGCGATCTTGAAGAGGATGCAGACCTCTTCCCTCTTCTCCTTCCTCTACCTGCAAAGAAAGGGGAATCTTAACTTCTTGCATATCTATTGGGCCGAAATGACTGCATCAGATAATGATGCGTCTTCATCCGTTGGGAGGGAACATAGGGCAAGAAGGTTGACTTACCTGCGGGAGCTGCCGAGATCAAATTAACTAGGCAGTCACCAAACAACGCTTCACCTTCATAGGGAAGAGACTCCCTTTCTTCTTGGAGTCAGCATCAGCATTCTCTTGGTGAATCCACAATGCCCTCCTATCCGAGACTGCCATGAAATTGGCCCGTGAACTCAAGAGTCCTATATCCCTTGCAGTCTCACTTAAGTATGCTGCAGTGTCCTTGATATGATACAACGTAAGGAGTATCCCATCTCTCCAAGGTATCTATATCGGATGACAAGGTATTCGACCAATTCTTGAATACTACTACTCACCCATGCACATGTAATGGCAGGTCTAAGTAATGTACCCTTGGTTACATAACTAGAAATAATGTAGCTTCCTGCATACGATCCGCTGGATTTGTGACAGGGCCCCGTGCAGAACAGGGGGTGACTCCCACTTTATTCTGTCCGCGGCGGGAAATGAATAAACAACCAGAATCCTTTTGGGGATTTGAAACCATCTTGTCGAGCTGGCCCAGACTTTCTCAAACAGAGATGGAGGAACGTTACATCAGCTTTCATTATATATCTATATATACATACATATAGACCCCTTTGTCAGGAACAGCAGGGTCTTCAGTAATTTTAATATGTCCTTAATATCCACAATCATGTACTGAATGCTCCTTGCCAATATTGGATCTAATCAGGAAACATTATGGTCGACATAGGAATCAGTATCCGTGTCAGTATCAGTGTGTAGTAACTGGGCAAAATAACATTTTTTGCGACCCCGCGGGGCCTGAGGGAAAAGAAACATAGCCATGAACATCACATCTATTCTCTACGTCTGTGTCTGGGACACAGATTTATCCAACCTTACTCTGATATTACTGAAACTTTTACCCAGTCAGTTATTGGTGGTGCCAACAGGGCCACCATCATATGTCTGCATTCCTAATATAGTTTCCTCTTGGGAAAAACATTCAGCCACCGACATGTTGACACACATGTACCAAGTACCCACAGACACATCGGCTTATGGGGGACAGACCGTCAGTAAATCTGTCAGAGGGACACAGAGGATTTTTCAGCTCACAATCCAGCGCCAAAAGTACACAGTCTGGGAAATAATAAACTCTATAGTGATAGACTTGTAATGCTCTAAAGATGTTCTGGTGAGGTGAGGAAGAAGCCCCGCTACTGTAATGGCGCATATCTGTCCCGCTCAGAAATAATTAATTACGCTAGCGGGGTAAGGACAGTGCCCAGGCACTAATGTCCACTTTTTCCAGCCTTTTGTGAGGAATTTATGCTGCCCAGAGTGCCCCCCCCCGTGCCCTGCACCCTGCAGTGCCTGTGTTTGTGTGGGAGCATGGCGCGCAGCGTTCCGCTCGCTGCTCGGTACCTCAGAATGCCATCACTGGAGAAGAAGTTCACACCCTTTGAAAGTCTTAAAGTGCCCATGTCTCCTGTGGATCCCGTCTATACCCCATGGTTCTTAATGTGACCCCAGCATCATCTGTCTTCTGGCTCTGTAAGGGGGTGACGGCAGGCTGCGGGAGTGTGCATCTAGGCGTACCTAGCGAGCAGCACCCTCAGGAGCTAATGGTATCCTGTCAGCCTGAAGCAGAGCCATTGAACTCACTAGAAGTTGGTCATACTTCTCTCCCCTAAGTCCCACGAAGCAGGGAGACTGTTGCCAGCAGCCTCCCTGAAAATAAAAAAAACTAACAAGTCTTTTCAGAGAAACTCAGTAGAGCTCCCCTGTAGTGCATCCAGTATCACTGCGCACAATACTAAAACTGGAGTCTGGAGGAGGGGCATAGAGGGAGGAGACAGTTCACACCCTTTGAAAGTCTTAAAGTGCCCATGTCTCCTGCGGATCCCGTCTATACCCCATGGTTCTTAATGTGACCCCAGCATCATCTAGGACGTATGAGAAAACAAATAACGCACACATGAGGAGGAGAGAACTAAGGAAGCTATAAGGAGAAGAGGGGAGGGAGGGAGGGTTGAAAGGTAAGGTAGTAAAGGCATATTGGATAAACTACAACCTTATACATATTCATTAATGTACCAGTAGTTAGAAGTAGAAGAGCTCTAACAGAAACCACAAAGCTTATCTAAAGCCACACCACACTGGATATGCCCAATCTCATTTGATTTTTGAAGCAAAGCAGTATTGGACTTTGTTAATACATGGATGGGAGACTGCTTGGTAGTATCAGATTCTTTAGGTGTTTTTAAACTACCAACACCATTTTCTAGGTACATTTAATTTTTACATGTATTCTTTTATGTACCAGAAGTTAGAAGTAGAAGAGCTGTAATAAAAACCACCAGCTCATCTACAGCCACAGCACACTGGATTTGCCCAATCTCTCCTGATCATGGAAGCTGAGCAGTGTTGGTCCTGGTTTTAGTACTTGGATGGGAGACCACCAGGAAATACCAGGAGCTGTGTGTATTTTTACAATACTGACACCGTTCTCTTGATGCATTCCATTTTGAAACATTGGGGCAGATCTATTAAGCCTGGTGAACTGATAAAGTGCAAGGTGATAAAGTACCAGCCAGTCAGCTCCTAACTGTCATTTTTCAAACCCAGCCTGTGACATGGCAATTAGGAGCTGATTGGCTGGTACTTTATCACCATGCAAATTATCATTTCACCAGGTTTAATAAATCGTCCGCTTACTCATTTATGTACGAGTAGTTAGAAGTAGAAGAACTCTAACAGAAACCACTAAGCTCATCTACAGCCACACCACACTGTATATGCCCAATATCACCTGATTTTAGGCCTGGTTTGTTCTTGGATGTGAGACCACCTGGGAATACCAGGTGCTGTAGGTAGTTTTATACTACCAACACCGTTCTCTTGATGCATTCTATTTTGAAACGTATTCATTGATGTACCAGTAGTTAGAAGTAGAAGTTAGAAACAGCAAAAATCATCTACAGCCGCATCACACTGGATATGTCCAATCTCATCTGATGTTGGAAGCTAAGCAGTGTTGTGCCTGGTTAGTTTTTGGATTTCAGGTCCTGCCTTCTGGTTTGGCCACGGCACCTCGGAAATTCACCAAGGTCATGGCCGTGATGACGACCCTTCACCATCGGTGGACCAGGGAGGAATCTCTCCTCCCGATAAACATTCTGGAATTGCAGGCAGTGTTCAATTCATTGACACTGGCCCTGCCTCTAGTACAGAACAGGCCTGTTCAAGTACAATCGGACAACGCCACCACGGTAGTGTACACAAATCATCAAGGCGGCACTCGAAATTGCATAGCAAAGCTGGAAGTATCAAAAATCCTCAATTGGGTAGAACGTCATCTGCCAGCAATATCGGCAAGTGTTCATTCCCGGAGTCCTCAACTGGGAAGCGGATTTCCTCAGTCGTCAGGACGTTCACGCTGGAGAGTGGAGAGGCCGCAGCATAAATGTCTGCACTGGTGTCAGTAGGTGACTGAGGCAGGGATGACTGGGAGATAGTGGGTGACTAAAGCATGTATGAGTGGGAGATAGTGGGTGACTGAGGCCGGGGTGACTGGGAGATAGTCAGTGACTAAGGCAGGGGTGATAGGGATATAGTGGATGACTGTGGCAGGGGTGACAGGGACAGTAGGAGACTGAGGCAGGAGTGACAGGGATAGTGGGTGACTGAGGCAGGGGTGATAGGGTGACAGTGGGTGACTGAGGCAGGGGTGACAGGGATAGTGGGTGACTGAGGCAGGGGTGATATGGAGATAGTGGTTGACTGAGGCAGGGGTGACAGAGATAGTGGGTGACTAAAGCAGTGGTGACTGGTATAGTGGGTGACTGAGGCAGGGGTCGCAGGTATAGTGGTTAACTGAGGCAGCGGTGACTGGGAGATAGTGGGTAACTGGGGCAGGGGTGACAGGGAAAGTGTGTGACTCAGGCAGGGGTGATAGGGAGATAGTGGGCAGCAGATCACTGCCTTGCTGACAGCAGCACATCCCTGCTTCACTGACAGCAGCACATCCCTGCCTCATTGACAGCAGCACATACCTGCCTCACTTATAGCAGCACATCCCTGCCTTACTGACAGCAGCAGATCACTGCCTCACTGACAGCAGCAGATCACTGCCTCACTGACAGCAGCAGATCACTGCTTCACTGACAGCAGCACATCCCTGCCTCACTGGCAGCAGCAGATCCCTGCCTCACTGGCAGCAGCAGTCCCTGCCTCACTGGCAGCAGCAGATCCCTGCCTTACTGACAGCTGTATATAGGGCCTAATTCAGACCTGATCTCTGCTGTGCATATTCACACAACAGGAGATCAGGTCTGAAGTGTGTGTGTGTGCTGGTGCCGCAGTGCACCGGCACATGCCAGAGATGCGATCAGCATCTCTGCCCAGTGAGCGCCTCTGCCAACACATACTTATCTTGCATATGAGATCTCTTGATCATAAAGATAGTTCTCACAGGGTGAGGTTCATCCATTACATTTTAAAGTAGGAAGGTACAAATTACATATTCAAATTACATATATGTGCTGGATTCAAATGTTTTCCCCCCTTCCTTTCTCAATTGTGCCCATCAGCAGCTATTCTAATGTTGCTGCCAATGGGTGTGACACATTCATTTCTTCTGTGGGGTACACTGGACTCCACAAGGATTCACATTGGGGTGTAGAGTAGGATCTTGATCTGAGGCACCAACAGGCTCAAAGCTTTTGACTGTTCCCAAGATGCTCAGCGCCCCCTGCTCTATAACCTCGCTTCCATGAACAGGGAGCTCAGTTTGTAGTTGGTGCCTTCAGTAGCAGGCCACTTAACAGGGGGCTGCCTTAGGCAGCCTATTCTTAGCTATTAATTTTGACAAGAAAAGAAGAACTTTTTTTATAAGAATCTACAAGGGCTGCAGCAGGCTAGGTCTAATAGACATCTTTACTGCAGCTCCATCACTCCCAGCGGCGCAGTATACTCCCGTGCCCTGGTTGCTGGGTCACTGCAGCGGAGGCTCCGGTTTCTTCCTAAGGTCAGTCACACACACACCGCCCTCCGGGATCACGAGGCCGCTGATGAAAGGGAGGTAAGGGGCTTCTGTGCCCACACTATACCGAGATCCAGCGTGGCTGTAGGGGGCGGGCCGTGTGCGCACTGGCGTGGACACTGATTACTGGGCAGCCGCTCCACTAGCCACCAGGGACAGTTAAGGAGCACAGCTCTGGGGGTTTTTCTCCTATATTAACCCCATTTTGTACTACCTGCAGTGCATTGTGATAGGTAATAGAGCCTGATTCAGGTTGGATTGTAATCGCAATAAGCAATCCAACTGCAAAAATTGCTAAGAGCATACGCATGCGCCTGCATTTTCTGTGGCACCCCGCAGATAATGCGATCACCTCTGACTGTCAATCGGTGCGGGGGGGGGGGGGTCAGCGACAATCCATTTCAAAGTCGGAGATGGAGCGGTGCAGGGGCAGGGCTACAAAATGGGGTCGGCAACGGAGAAACATGAGGCGTGGTCAGAGCGGCTGCATGACATCACATGCAGCCGCTGCGATCACAAAAATGGTGGCGGCTTCCTGCGCACACGTACAGTCTGCACCAACAGGAGGCTAACCCATTTTTTATGATCACGCTGAACTGCACTGAGACTGCAATTTCAGCGTGGTCAAGAAGGGAGGCGGCATGCTGGGTGGCCATGCCCTGTGATGGGTGGCCCCAGCATGCGAACCAAAGGATTGCAAATTCTGTTACTTAGCAGAATTTGCAATCCTTACTGAATTAGGCCCATTGATTACAAAATTGTAAACAATATTTGAAGTTTTTCTTCAGGGACTAACACAAAAGATGCTTGGGGCTACTAACACATGGGTAAGCCACGTAAAGCTTCCCATGGGTCAGTGGCATCACAACAGGGTTGCGGCACACACCCGAGTGTCACCCGCCAAGGGGGGTGACACCACAGTGCCGGCTCTTCTTCAGTGACAGAATATGGGTGTTTCACTGTGACATTACGTGCAACACCCAGTTTCTGTCACTGTGCAGGAGCCAGCACCACTCACACACAGGGTCCCCGGGTGCAGCCCCCAACCCCTGGGATACCCGGAGCAACAAAATGGTGATTCAGGCCACGCCCCTACCTATGAGACCATGCCTCCTTTTTACCATTGCGCTGCTTATCTGCGCGCACTGCATTACAATCTCCTTCGCCACCTCTCTGGGTGTCACCAGTGATAGTGACACCTCTGCCATGCTTGTAGCAGCTGGTCCTAAGATCTACGCCTCCAGCCCTGAGTGTTTGCCCATGTGACTTGTTGATCATCATAGCGAAGCAGATGCTTACAGAAAACTGCAGGGGCTTAGATTGAAAAGAAAAACATTGATGAACCCATCATTTCAGAGACAGGGTCTGCCACACGACTGACTGAAATGACTGGTTGGTTTGTGCCCCCACCAAAAAAGAATCAATCAATCAATCAATCAATCAATCAATCAATCTCTCCTTGCACAAACTGGCTCTACAGAGGCAAGATGTCCACCTCATCATCCTCCGATTCCTCACCCCTTTCACTGTGTACATCCCCCTCCTCACAGATTATTAATTCGTCCCCACTGGAATCCACCATCTCAGATCCCTGTGTACTTTCTGGAGGCAATTGCTGGTGAATGTCTCCACGGAGGAATTGATTATAATTCATTTTGATGATCATCATCTTCTCCACATTTTCTGGAAGTAACCTCGTACGCCGATTGCTGACAAGGTGAGCGGCTGCACTAAACACTCTTTTGGAGTACACACTGGAGGGAGGGCAACTTAGGTAGAATAAAGCCAGTTTGTGCAAGGGCCTCCAAATTGCCTCTTTTTCCTGCCAGTATACATACTGACGTGCCTACCTGGATGCGGTCACTCATAAAATTCTCCACCATTCTTTCAAAGGTGACAGAATCATATGCAGTGACAGTAGACGACATGTCAGTAATCGTTGCCAGGTCCTTCAGTCCGGACCAGATGTCAGCACTCACTCCAGACTGCCCTGCATCACCGCCAGCGGGTGGGCTCGGAATTCTTAGCCTTTTCCTCGCACCCCCAGTTGCGGGAGAATGTGAAGGAGGAGCTGTTGACGGGTCACGTTCCGCTTGACTTGACAATTTTCTCACCAGCAGGTCTTTGAACCTCTGCAGACTTGTGTCTGCCGGAAAGAGAGATACAATGTAGGTTTTAAATCTAGGATCGAGCACGGTGGCCAAAATGTAGTGCTCTGATTTCAACAGATTGAATCCTGGTTAAGCGAATTAAGGGCTCCATCCACAAGTCCCACATGCCTAGTGGAATCGCTCTGTTTTAGCTCCTCCTTCAATGTCTCCAGCTTCTTCTGCAAAAGCCTGATGAGGGGAATGACCTGACTCAGGCTGGCAGTGTCTGAACTGACTTCACGTGTGGCAAGTTCAAAGGGTTGCAGAACCTTGCACAACGTTGAAATCATTCTCCACTGCGCTTGAGTCAGGTGCATTCCCCCTCCTTTGCCTATTTCGTGGGCAGATGTATAGGCTTGAATGGCCTTTTGCTGCTCCTCCATCCTCTGAAGCATATAGAGGGTTGAATTCCACCTCGTTACCACCTCTTGCTTCAGATGATGGCAGGACAGGTTCAGGAATGTTTGGTGGTGCTCCAGTCTTCGACATGCGGTGGCTGAAGGCAGAAAGTGGCCCGCAATTCTTCGGGCCACCGACAGCATCTCTTGCACGCCCCTGTTGTTTTTTAAATAATTCTGCACCACCAAATTAAATGTATGTGCAAAACATGGGACGTGCTGGAATTTGCCCAGATGTAATGCACGCACAATATTGGTGGCGTTGTCCGATGTCACAAATCCCCAGGAGAGTCCAATTGGGGTAAGCCATTCTGCGATGATGTTCCTCAGTTTCCGTAAGAGGTTGTCAGCTGTGTGCCTCTTATGGAAAGCGGTGATACAAAGCGTAGCCTGCCTAGGAACGAGTTGGCAATTGCGAGATGCTGCTACTGGTGCCGCCGCTGCTGTTCTTGCTGCGGGGGGCAATACATCTACCCAGTGGGCTGTCACAGTCATATAGTCCTGAGTCTGCCCTGCTCCACTTAACCACAGACAAGTGGACATTGGCTACAACTGCATTTTTTAGGACACTGGTGACTCTTTTTCTGAGGTCTGTGTACATTTTCGGTATCGCCTGCCTAGAGAAATGGAACCTAGAGGGTATTTGGTACCGGGGACACAGTACCTCAATCAAGTCTCTAGTTGCCTGTAAATTAACGATGGATACCGGAACCACGTTTCTCACCACCCAGGCTGACAAGACCTGAGTTATCCGCTTTGCAGCAGGATGACTGCTGTGATATTTCATCTTCCTCGCAAAGGACTGTTGGACAGTCAATTGCTTACTGGAAGTAGTACAAGTGGTCTTCCGACTTCCCCTCTGGGATGACGATCGACTCCCAGCAGCAACAACAGCAGCGCCAGCAGCAGTAGGCGTTACACTCAAGGATGCATCGGAGGAATCCCAGGCAGGAGAGGACTCGTCAGACTTGCCAGTGACATGGCCTGCAGGACTATTGGCTCTCCTGTCTAAGGAGGAAATTGACACTGAGGGAGTTGGTGGTGTGGTTTGCAGGAGCTTGGTTACAAGAGGAAGGGATTTAGTGGTCAGTGGACTGCTTCCGCTGTCATCCAAAGTTTTTGAACTTGTCACTGACTTATGATGAATGCGCTGCAGGTGTCGTATAAGGGAGGATGTTCCGCGGTGGTTAACGTCCTTATCCCTACTTATTACAGCTTGACAAAGGCAACACACGGCTTGACACCTGTTGTCCGCATTTGTGTACAGGATGCATACCTTCATGTCCCCATTTATCCACCTCATCAGGCGTACCTCAGATTTGCGGTACAGGACTGTCATTGCCAATTTCAGACGTTGATGTTTGGTCTCTCCATGGCCCTGAGAATTTTCACCAAGGTAATGGCGGAAATGATGGTGCTCCTGTGCAAGCAAGGTGTCACAATTATCCCGTACTTGGGCGATCTCATAAAAGCGAGATCAAGAGAGCAGTTGCTGAACAGCGTATCACTTTTGTCACGATCCGGGTATCTGGACGCCATTTCTTACCCATCCGATGCCTCCTAAGGCTGGCTCAGCGCTCCAGGACCGGATCCCATCTGTTATCCTGATGTGTACATTCCTGTATCCTCTCCTGTCACTCTGGGACGCTGTCACAGTAAACGCCATATTACACCTGGCATGGCGTCTCCCGCGGCCTCCGCCGCCATCCCTGAACTTCTGCATGCAGAGTGTCTGAGTGGCGATTACGTCAGCCGCGGCCTCCGCTGTGTCCGCGTGGTTGGATGTGCATCTGTCAGCCTGGCGCCTCCTGTCTCCAGTGGCCGGCGCCGCCATTACTGTTTTCATTACCACATGGATTACAAACCAAACTTCTCTCCAAGTGTCTGCATGGGCGCAGCCATCTTGGATTCTGTCAGCTGATCATTTACTCCAATCTGTTGTCAGTATTGTTAATCTGCATAATTGCCTAGCCAATCCCTTCCTTGCTGCAGGTATAAATACACTGTGCCTGAGCAAGGAAGGCGTCAGTACTTTGGTTGTCAAACCTAGTTCCTGTTTGTCTCTCTCCTGTGATTGTCTTCCAGGTTCCAGCTCCTGTCTCAAGACTTCCACCATAGAGACCCGCACCAGCATTCCACCTGCGGTGTAGCCTGACTCTCCGATCCATTGTGGATTCATCTGTTTCCAGCTACAACATTACCTGCTTCCAGCCCAGCTTCCAGCAGAGTACAGCTTCTCTTAAAGGGCCGGTGTCTTTTCTACACTTTACCACTCTCCACCGGTATTATTATTTCTCCGCTCTCAAGTTCTACATTTCATTCATATTGCATCGCTCTCAAGCTTCATTTATTATTTAACTGGTTCCAGCCAGTATCCACTCCGTGCTAACAACAGTCTGGTTCCAGCCAGTATCCACAGCAGCCGTTTTATCTTCAGCAACCCAGCTTTTCCTGGAACACCAGCTGGTACAATCCTGGGTTATCTCCATTGCTACAGTCGGGCCTGGTAAGGACTTTCCATCTAGAAGATTATAAGAACTATCTCACACTACCAGTGCCCTGTGGCTCCTGCCACCCTGTAGTACCCAGGAACTGTATTTATTCTTTGCTGACTTTTATGTTTTCTTTTACTGCTGCTGTGTTGCGGAGTTGTCATAATAAACATCATTGACTTTTATCCAAGTTGTCGTGGTCACGCCTTCGGGCAGTTATTATTCATGTTACTTACATGTCCAGGGGTCTGATACAACCTCCCAGGTTCCGGTACATCTCAGCCCCTACAACTGAGGCTGCCTCCCGTCAGCTCAGGCCCTCAGTTGTGACAGTAAGCACTGACCTAATGAATCCAGCCGGAGACCAGGATCAAGCGGCCAGGCCGATGCAAGAACTGGCAGCCCGACTAGAACATCAGGAGGCTGCACAGGGCCACATCATCCGCTGTCTCCAGGATTTCTCTACTCGGCTGGATGGGATTCAGACAACTCTCCGTGGATCAGGCGCGTCTGGTGCGTCAACCACAGTGACTCCAGCTATAACCCCACCCACCTTACCCATTTCTGCTCCACGTCTTCATCTTCCAACGCCAGCAAAATTTGACGGATCTCCAAGATTCTGCAGGGGATTTCTCAACCAGTGTGAGATTCAGTTTGAGCTACAACCTGGCAATTTTCCCAGTGACCGTACAAAAATTGCCTACATTATTTCTCTTCTCAGTGGCTCAGCCCTTGATTGGGCATCACCGTTATGGGAGAGGTCCGACACCCTGCTATCTTCCTACACTGCCTTCGTGTCAACATTCAGGCGCATCTTCGACGAGCCAGGCCGGGTAACCTCAGCTTCATCCGAGATTCTCCGTTTACGCCAGGGGTCACGTACTGTAGGACAATATCTGATACAGTTCCAGATCCTGGCATCCGAACTGGCATGGAACGACGAGGCCCTGTATGCTGCATTCTGGCATGGCTTATCTGAGCGTATTAAAGATGAGTTAGCTACCAGAGACTTACCCTCTAAGTTAGATAAGCTAATCTCACTCTGCACGAAAGTTGATTTACGTTTCAAAGAGAGAGCAACTGAGCGTGGAAGATCATCTGCTCTAAAATCTTCTGCTCCTCCTCCTCGTCAACTGTCACCAACTAAAGATGAGCCCATGCAAATTGGCCGTTCCCGTTTAACGCCTGCTGAGCGCCGAAGACGTCTCTCCGAGTCTCTCTGTCTTTATTGTGCAGCTCCGTCTCACACCATTAATGCCTGTCCCGAATGTCCGGGAAAACTCCAAACCCTAGCTCGCCAAGGAGAGGGCCGGCTAGGAGTAATGATCTCCTCTCCATCTCCTCAAGATTGTAATCTCCCAGTCTCGCTTCAAGTTGCTCAACGTTATCGGAACGTCATTGCCCTCCTGGATTCCGGAGCAGCTGGGAACTTTATTACTGAAGCCTATGTTAAACGGTGGTCTCTACCCACCGAGAGACTTCCTTCGTCCATTTCTTTAACTGCCGTGGATGGCAGCAAAATTTTTGATGCAGTTATTTCTTTAAGGACTCTACCAGTTCGTCTGAGAGTGGGAGTTCTTCATTCCGAACTTATTTCTTTTTTAGTGATTCCAAGAGCCACACATCCTGTGGTCCTGGGCCTTCCATGGCTCCGTCTTCACAATCCTACAATTGATTGGACGACTACGCAAATCCTGGCATGGGGTTCCTCCTGTGCTGAGACATGTTTGTTTAAAGTATTGCCTGTCTGTTCTTCCTCCCCCAGGTCGTCTGATGTCCCACCTCCTCCATATCAAGATTTCACGGATGTGTTCAGTAAAGCTTCTGCTGATATCCTTCCTCCTCATAGAGAATGGGACTGCCCGATTGATCTCGTTCCAGGGAAGGTTCCACATCGAGGCCGAACTTATCCGTTGTCTCTGCCTGAGACGCATTCTATGGAGGAATACATTAAAGAGAACCTAGCAAAGGGGTTCATTCGACCTTCTTCTTCCCCAGCCGGCGCAGGCTTCTTTTTTGTAAAAAAGAAAGATGGTGGTCTGCGGCCGTGCATCGACTACAGAGGTTTGAACGACATTACCATCAAGAACCGTTATCCTTTACCCCTGATTACTGAGCTCTTTGACAGAGTTAGCGGAGCTACCATCTTTACAAAGCTGGACTTGAGAGGTGCATACAATCTCATCCGGATCCGTGAGGGTGACGAGTGGAAGACCGCCTTTAACACCCGTGACGGACATTATGAGTACCTCGTCATGCCCTTCGGATTGAGCAATGCTCCAGCCGTCTTCCAGCATTTTGTCAATGAGATCTTCAGAGACATTCTATACCGTCATGTCGTGGTCTATCTAGACGATATCCTCATTTTTGCCAACGATTTAGAGGAACATCGTTTTTGGGTTAAAGAGGTTCTGTCCCGTCTCCGTGTCAATCATCTCTATTGCAAATTAAAGAAATGCGTCTTTGAAGTCAAGTCCATTCCGTTTCTAGGGTACATTGTGTCCGGTTCCGGACTAGAGATGGATCCTGAGAAACTACAAGCAATCCAAAATTGGCCGATACCCTTAACCCTCAAAGGGGTCCAGAGGTTCTTGGGGTTCGCCAACTATTACCGAAAGTTTATACGAGACTTTTCCACCATTGTGGCGCCTATTACTGCTTTCACTAAGAAGGGTGCTAACCCGTCCAAGTGGTCTAAAGAAGCCATGCAAGCATTTCATCTTTTAAAACAAAGGTTCATCTCTGCGCCTGTTCTGAAACAGCCTGACATCGACTCTCCTTTCATCTTAGAGGTGGATGCCTCCTCCGTTGGAGTAGGAGCGGTGTTATCTCAGAGGGCTAAAGATGGCCATTTACACCCTTGCAGTTTCTTCTCCCGGAAGTTCTCCCCAGCTGAGCGCAACTATGCCATTGGCGACCAGGAGTTGCTAGCCATCAAGCTCGCTCTAGAAGAGTGGAGGTATCTGTTGGAGGGAGCTTCTCATTCAATCACCATACTTACAGACCACAAGAACCTTTTATATCTGAAAGGCGCACAATGTCTCAACCCTCGTCAGGCCAGATGGGCACTTTTCTTTTCCAGGTTCGACTTTAAACTCCAGTTCTGTCCGGGCTCTCAGAATCGCAAGGCCGATGCCCTTTCCCGCTCATGGGAGCAAGAAAATGAGTCAGAGTCTTCAGACAAGCATCCTATTATAAATCCGTTGGCATTCTCCACGGTAGGGATGGACTCTACGCCCCCATCAGGGAAAAGTTTTGTGAAACCGATGCTAAGGAAGAAGCTCATGCATTGGGCCCATGCTTTCCGTTTTGCCGGACATACAGGTATCCAAAAAACCCTGGAGTTTATCTCTAGGTCCTATTGGTGGCCAACTCTGAAAAAGGACGTCTTGGAGTTTATTGCATCTTGCCCAAAGTGTGCTCAACATAAGGTATCCCGCCAGTCGCCTGCGGGGCAACTGGTTCCACTATCTGTTCCCCGTCGACCTTGGACCCATTTGTCGATGGATTTTATTACAGATTTACCCATGTGCAACAAGTTCAATACCATCTGGGTGGTAGTTGACCGGTTCACCAAGATGGCACATTTCATTCCTCTCACCGGTCTTCCGTCAGCTTCCAAGTTGGCTCAAGTATTCATAAAAGAGATCTTCCGACTCCACGGTCTTCCTGAAGAAATTATCTCAGATCGAGGAGTTCAATTCACAGCCAAATTCTGGCGAAGTTTATGTCAAGTCCTTCAAGTCAAGCTAAAGTTTTCCATGGCTTACCATCCTCAGACCAATGGTCAAACCGAGAGGGTGAATCAGGACTTGGAGGCCTTCCTCCGCATCTATGTGTCCTCCTCTCAAGATGACTGGGTTCAATTACTTCCCTGGGCCGAGTTCTGTCATAACAACCAGTATCATTCTTCATCTGCTTCAACCCCATTCTTCACTAACTTTGGATTCCACCCTAAAGTCCCTGAGTTCCAACCGCTTCCAGCAACTTCTGTTCCCGCAGTGGATATCACCTTGCATCAGTTTGCCAATATCTGGAAGAGCGTACGATCAGCTCTGCTCAAGGCATCGTTCAGGTACAAGAAGTTTGCGGATAAGAAGCGTCGAGCAGTTCCTGCTCTCAAGGTGGGTGATCGGGTATGGTTATCCACGAAGAATTTGAGGTTAAGAGTTCCCAGTATGAAGTTTGCACCTCGCTATATCGGTCCTTTCAAGATTGAACAAGTCATCAATCCTGTTGCTTACAGACTCCAGTTGCCTTCCTTCTTAAAAATACCCAGGACATTCCATGTTTCCCTGTTGAAACCGCTGATCTTGAATCGGTTTCATTCCTCACTTCCTCCAACTCCGAAAGTCCAAACTCAATGAGGCGTTGAGTATGAAGTGGCCAAGATCCTGGACTCACGTCACCGTTACGGTCAACTACAATATCTTATTGACTGGAAGGGTTATGGTCCTGAGGAACGTTCATGGACCAATGCTTCTGATGTCCATGCTCCTGCCTTGGTCCGGAGATTCCATTCCAAGTTTCCTCAAAAGCCAAAGAAGTGTCCTGGGGCCACTCCTAAAGGGGGGGGTGCTGTCACGATCCGGGTATCTGGACGCCATTTCTTACCCATCCGATGCCTCCTAAGGCTGGCTCAGCGCTCCAGGACCGGATCCCATCTGTTATCCTGATGTGTACATTCCTGTATCCTCTCCTGTCACTCTGGGACGCTGTCACAGTAAACGCCATATTACACCTGGCATGGCGTCTCCCGCGGCCTCCGCCGCCATCCCTGAACTTCTGCATGCAGAGTGTCTGAGTGGCGATTACGTCAGCCGCGGCCTCCGCTGTGTCCGCGTGGTTGGATGTGCATCTGTCAGCCTGGCGCCTCCTGTCTCCAGTGGCCGGCGCCGCCATTACTGTTTTCATTACTACATGGATTACAAACCAAACTTCCCTCCAAGTGTCTGCATGGGCGCAGCCATCTTGGATTCTGTCAGCTGATCATTTACTCCAATCTGTTGTCAGTATTGTTAATCTGCATAATTGCCTAGCCAATCCCTTCCTTGCTGCAGGTATAAATACACTGTGCCTGAGCAAGGAAGGCGTCAGTGCTTTGGTTGTCAAACCTAGTTCCTGTTTGTCTCTCTCCTGTGATTGTCTTCCAGGTTCCAGCTCCTGTCTCAAGACTTCCACCATAGAGACCCGCACCAGCATTCCACCTGCGGTGTAGCCTGACTCTCCGATCCATTGTGGATTCATCTGTTTCCAGCTACAACATTACCTGCTTCCAGCCCAGCTTCCAGCAGAGTACAGCTTCTCTTAAAGGGCCGGTGTCCTTTCTACACTTTACCACTCTCCACCGGTATTATTATTTCTCCGCTCTCAAGTTCTACATTTCATTCATATTGCATCGCTCTCAAGCTTCATTTATTATTTAACTGGTTCCAGCCAGTATCCACTCCGTGCTAACAACAGTCTGGTTCCAGCCAGTATCCACAGCAGCCGTTTTATCTTCAGCAACCCAGCTTTTCCTGGAACACCAGCTGGTACAATCCTGGGTTATCTCCATTGCTACAGTCGGGCCTGGTAAGGACTTTCCATCTAGAAGATTATAAGAACTATCTCACACTACCAGTGCCCTGTGGCTCCTGCCACCCTGTAGTACCCAGGAACTGTATTTATTCTTTGCTGACTTTTATGTTTTCTTTTACTGCTGCTGTGTTGCGGAGTTGTCATAATAAACATCATTGACTTTTATCCAAGTTGTCGTGGTCACGCCTTCGGGCAGTTATTATTCATGTTACTTACATGTCCAGGGGTCTGATACAACCTCCCAGGTTCCGGTACATCTCAGCCCCTACAACTGAGGCTGCCTCCCGTCAGCTCAGGCCCTCAGTTGTGACAACTTTCACTGAAAGTGTTACAGCAACACGGCTGGATTCTCAATATCCCGAAGTCGCAGTTGATTCCTACTACTCGTCTGTCTTTCTTGGGCATGATTCTGGACACGGACCAGAAGAGGGTTTATCTCCTGATAGAAAAGGCCCAGGAACTCATGACTCTTGTCAGGAACCTATTGAAACCAAAACTTGTGTCAGTGCATCACTGCACTCGAGTCCTGGGAAAGATGGTGGCATCATACGAGGCCATTCCATTCGGCAGGTTCCATGCGAGGACTTTCCAATGGGACCTACTGGACAAGTGGTCCGGGTCACATTTACAGATGCATTGGTTGATCACCCTGTCCCCCAGGGTCAGGGTATCACTCCTGTGGTGGCTGCAGAGTGCTCACCTTCTCGAGGGACGCAGATTCAGCATTCAGGGCTGGATCCTGGTGACCACAGACGCAAGCCTCCAAGGTTGGGGAGCAGTCACACAGGGAAGAAATTTCCAAGGTCTTTGGTCAAGTCAAGAGACTTGTCTTCACATCAACATATACAATACCCTACGTCAAGCGGAGACCTTACTTTGCGACCAACTGGTTCTGATCCAGTCAGACAACGTCACCGCAGTGGCTCATGTAAACTGCCAAGGCGGCACAAGGAGCAGAGTGGCGATGGCACAAGCCACCAGAATTCTTCGCTGGGTGGAGAATCACGCAAGCGCACTGTCAGCAGTGTTCATTCCGGGAGTGGACAACTAGGAAGCAGACTTCCTCAGCAGACACGACCTACATCCGGGAGAGTGGGGACTTCATCAGGAAGTCTTTGCACAGATTACAAGTCGGTGGGAACTGCCACAGATAGACATGATGCCGTCCCGGCTCAACAAAAAGCTACAGAGGTATTGCGCAAGGTCAAGAGACCCTCAGGCAGTAGCTGTAGACGCCCTAGTGACACCGTGGGTGTTCCGGTCGGTCTATGTATTTCCTCCTCTTCCTCTCATACCAAAGGTGTTGAGGATAATAAGACAAAGAAAAGTGAGAACAATCCTCATTGTCCACGGAGGACCTGGTATCCGGATCTGCAGGAAATGCTCACAGAAGATCTGTGGCCTCTCCCTCTAAGACAGGACCTGTTGCATCAGGGGCCCTGTCTGTTCCAAGACTTACCGCGGCTGCGTTTGACGGCATGGCGGTTGAATGCCGGATCCTAGCATTCCGGTTGAGGTCATCCCTACGCTGATAAAGGCTAGGAAGGATGTAACGTTAAAACATTACACCGTATATGGCGAAATTATGTTTCTTGGTGTGAGGCCAGGAATGCTCCTACGGAAGAATTCCATCTGGGCCGTTTCCTTCACTTCCTACAAACTGGAGTGAATTTGGGCCTACAATTAGGCTCTATTAAGGTCCAGATTTCGGCCTTATCCATTTTCTTTCAAAAAGAATTGGCTTCTCCTCCAGAAGTTCAGACTTTTGTAAAAGGAGTGCTGCATATTCAGCCTCCTTTTGTGCCTCCGGTGGCACCTTGGGACCTTAACGTGGTGTTAAGTTTTCTAAAATCACACTGGTTTGAACCACTTAAAACAGTGGAGTTAAATTATCTCACGTGGAAGGTGGTCATGTTATTAACCTTGGCTTCGGCTAGGCGAGTGTCGGAATTAGCGGCTTTGTCACATAAAAGCCCATATTTGGTATTCCATGTGGATAGAGCGGAATTGCGGACCCGTCCTCAATTCCTACCAAAAGTGGTCTCATCTTTTCATATGAACCAACCTATTGTGGTGCCTGTGGCTACGCGTGACTTGGAGGATTCCGAGTTACTTGATGTGGTCAGGGCTTTGAAAATTTACGTGGCCAGGACGGCTAGAGTCAGGAAAACTGAAGCGCTGTTTGTCCTGTATGCAACCAACAAGATTGGTGCCCCTGCTTCAAAGCAGGCTATTGCTCGCCGGATTTGTAACACGATTCAGCAAGCGCATTCTATGGCTGGATTGCAGTTACTGAAATCGGTCAAGGCCCATTCCACGAGGAAAGTGGGCTCTTCTTGGGCGGCTGCCCGAGGGGTCTCGGCACTACAGCTGTGTCAAGCTGCTACTTGGTCGGGTTCAAACACCTTTGCAAAATACTATAAGTTTGATACCCTGGCTGAGGAGGAACTCATGTTTGCTCAATCGGTGCTGCAGAGTCATCCACACTCTCCCGCCCGTTTTGGAGCATTGGTATAATCCCCATGGTCCTTACGGAGTCCCCAGCATCCTCTAGGACGTTAGAGAAAATAAGATTTTAAACCTACCGGTAAATCTTTTTCTCGTAGTCCGTAGAGGATGCTGGGCGCCCGTCCCAAGTGCGGACTACTTCTGCAATACTTGTATATAGTTATTGCTTCAATAAGGGTTATGTTATAGTTGCATCGGTCCTGCACTGATGCTATGTTGTTTTTTCATACTGATAACTGGGTAGTTTATCACAAGTTATACGGTGTGATTGGTGTGGCTGGTATGAATCTTGCCCTGGATTAACAAAATCCTTTCCTCATACTGTCCGTCTCCTCTGGGCACAGTTTCTCTAACTGTGGCATAGAGGGAGGAGCCAGTGCACACCCAGAACTAAAGTCTTTCTTAAAGTGCCCATGTCTCCTGTGGAGCCCGTCTATCCCCATGGTCCTTACGGAGTCCCCAGCATCCTCTACGGACTACGAGAAAAAGATTTACCGATAGGTTTAAAATCTTATTTTCTACTGTATTCTTTTCTATCCTAGTTTATTACGACCAACTCTCATCCAAGGAGTTTGATATTCTACTACCTGCATGCAATTTAAATTGCTTAAATTGTTTATATGGTTGATTTGTCCTTCACAATCCATAATCTGCAACTTGGATGGTTTTGTGTCATTGAAAATCTTATAATAAAAATGTATATATATATATATATTTAAAAAAAAAAAGTTATAAGACATATGCTTTCAATATTTGAAGAAACAAAATAAAATAAAGCTATCTATTGGGTTTCACTAACAAGCACATTGGAAGACTTGACTACTGTTAAAAGACATGCATTACATGGTATAGAGCCACAAACCACAATGTAGTAAAATAAAAACAAACTTACATGTGTATCAAACCTATGTGAGGCTTACACTGATAGTGCAAGATCAACACTCTATCAACTGTGCAAACTAGACTGCACATAAATGCCATAAAATTTATCTGAGATTTTAGTAAATAAGGCCCGCTGCTGTCCGGGTCACGCAGCCGTCACGGCCCGCCCCCATACGGTCCGGTCATGTCTGCGTTGTCCGGACTGTGCCCCCAAAATGGCGGCACAACGCCGCTGGCCCGACTCCTCCTGCCCAGTGACCGCCTATGCCTGTCAATCAGGCAGAGGCGCTCACTGGGCAGAGATGCTGATCGCATCTCTGGCATGTGCCGGTGCACTGCGGCACCAGCACACACGCACTTCAGACCTGATCTCCTGTTGTGTGAATATGCACAGCAGGGATCAGGTATGAATTAGGCCCTATATACAGCTGTCAGTAAGGCAGGGATGTGCTGCTGCCAGTGAGGCAGGGATGTGCTGCTGGTAGTGAAGCAGTGATGTGCTGCTGTCAGCGAAGCAGTGCTGTGCTGCTGTCAGCGAGGCAGAAATGTGCTGCTGTCAGCGAGGCAGGGATGTGCTGCTGTCAGCGAGGCAGGGATGTGCTGCTGTCAGCGAGGCAGGGATGTGCTGCTGTCAGCGAGGCAGGGATGTGCTGCTGTCAGCGAGGCAGGGATGTGCTGCTGTCATTGAAGCAGGAATGTGCTGCTGCAGTGAGGCAGAGATATGCTGCCCACTATCTCCCTGTCACCCCTGCCTGAGTCACACACTTTCCCTGTCACCCCTGCCTCAGTTACCCACTATCTCCCAGTCACCGCTGCCTCAGTCAACCACTATACCTGCGATCCCTGCCTCAGTCACCCACTATACCAGTCACCCCTGCTTTAGTCACCCACTGTCACCCTATCACCCCTGCTTCAGTCACCCACTATCCCTGTCAACCCTGCCTCAGTCACCCACTATCTCCCAGTCACCCCTGCCTCAGTCAGCCACTATCCCTGTCACCCCTGCCTCAGTCTCTTACTGTCCCTGTCACCCCTGCCACAATCATCCACTATCTCCCTATCACCCCTGCCTTAGTCATTTATTATCCCTGTCACCCACTTTCTTCCCATACTTACCCAACCCCTTCCTATCACCCCTCCCTCAGTAACCCACTATCTCCCAGTCACCCCGGCCTCAGTCACCCACTATCTCCCACTCATACATGCTTCAGTCACCCACTATCTCCCAGTCATCCCTGCCTCAGTCACCTACTGACACCAGTGCAGACATTTCTGCTGCGGCCTCTCCACTCTCCAGCGTGAACGTCCTGACGACTGAGGAAATCCGCTTCCCAGTTGAGGACTCCGGGAATGAACACTGCCGATATTGCTGTCAGATGACATTCTACCCAACGGAGGATTTTTGATACTTCCAGCTTTACCATGCAGTTTCGAGTGCCGCCTAGTTTCGAGTGCCGCCTTGATGATTTGTGTACACTACCGTGGTGGCGTTGTCAGATTGTACTTGAACAGGCCTGTTCTGTACTAGAGGCAGGGCCAGTGTCAATTAATTGAACACTGCCTGCAATTCCAGAATGTATATCAGGAGGAGAGATTCCTCCCTGGTTCACCGACCCTGGAGAAAGTGTTGCTCCAACACCGTGGCCCAGCCCAAAAGACTGGCATCCATTGTCAGGAGGACACAGTTGGAGATCCAGAAGGGATGGCTCCTGCTCAACTGTTGGTCCTGTAGCCACCAGCTCAGTGTCAGACGAACCTCCGGAGTCAAGGAGATTATTTGAGACATTATCCGATGAGGCAGGCCGTCCCACTTGGAGAGGATTAACCTCTGCAGAGGGCGGTAATGAAATTGAGCGTACTCTACCATATCGAAAGCCGACACCATGAGGTCTAGTACTTGTATCAACACTCTTGGGCGAGAGAGAAAGATACTGTCCTGAATTTTAAGGACTTTCTCTGGAGACAGAAACAATTGTTGGCTGTGTGTGTCCAGCAGTGCCCCTAGGTGCACCATGATCCGAGCAGGGACCAGCGAGGACTTTTTTCAGTTGATGAGCCACCCGTGGACTTGTAGGAATTGGACCGCCAGTTCCAGATAACTGTGGAGAACCTCTTGGGAGTTCACCAGGATCAGCAAGTCGTCCAGATTTGGCAGGATCCTGATTCTCTGATGGTGAAGGGTCGTCATCACGGCCATGACCTTGGTAAATATCCGAGGTGCCGTGGCCAAACCAGAAGGCAGGACTTGAAATCCAAAAACAAACCAGGCACAACACTGCTTAGCTTCCATCATCAGATGAGATTGGACATATCCAGTGTGATGCGGCTGTAGATGATTTTTGCTGTTTCTAACTTCAACATCAATGAATAAGTTTCAAAATAGAATGCATCAAGAGAACGGTGTTGGTAGTATAAAACTACCTACAGCACCTGGTATTCCCAGGTGGTCTCACATCCAAGAACAAACCAGGCCTAAAATCAGGTGATATTGGGCATATACAGTGTGGTGTGGCTGTAGATGAGCTTAGTGGTTTCTGTTAGAGTTCTTCTACTTCTAACTACTCGTACATAAATGAATAAGCGGACGATTTATTAAATCTGGTGAAATGATAATTTGCATGGTGATAAAGTACCAGCCAATCAGCTCCTAATTGCCATGTCACAGGCTGGGTTTGAAAAATGACAGTTAGGAGCAGACTGGCTTGTACTTTATCACCTTGCACTTTATCAGTTCACTGAACTAATCTCCTCCTGCGCTATAAATAGTATGATATGGCTCAAAGTTCAATAAAAACAAATAAATAATTTCATATATTCTATATTTTTTATTACATATAAATATATATATATATATATATATATATATACTTTACAATAAACTATTAGACCGGTCAAATAAAATCACTAACAATATATTTGCATAGCTATAGGAGGTGGATCTTAGATAAACTCTGTGCACAGAGAAATTTTCAAAAATAAAAATCAGTCCATATATTGGATTAAAAAATCAATTTACCAGCTGTAATTCGCACCCATGTAGTAGATAACATATTTATAAGTTGTTATATATTGGAATTCCTCAATATGCTGCCACTTGGCAAAGGAGATGATATTGTGCAAAATAACCGCTCCACACTGGAGCCTTACGTGTAGCTTGCACCAGTTGTTATAACACGGGAGAGTCATTGGACCCTTATACCAGCCTTATTTGCAGCCCCAAAATATACCATCATCTAGCGGTAATATCCGTGGACTAAACGGAGATCGGGAGAACACAACCGTGACTGTGGTGTCTGCATACGGCACTTGGAGGCGTGGACTCATAAAGCTTGGAAGTCGGGTAATTATTCAGCACAGCAGGCGCCAGTGAAGCGCCGTTCCCGCAGCCCGAGACCGTCTCTTCTGTCATTGGACTCTCCCGTGTTATAACAACTGGTGCAAGCTACACGTAAGGCTCCAGTGTGGAGCGGTTATTTTGCACAATATCATCTCCTTTGCCAAGTGGCAGCATATTGAGGAATTCCAATATATAACAACTTATAAATATGTTATCTACTACATGGGTGCGAATTACAGCTGGTAAATTGATTTTTTAATCCAATATATGGACTGATTTTTATTTTTGAAAATTTCTCTGTGCACAGAGTTTATCTAAGATCCACCTCCTATAGCTATGCAAATATATTGTTAGTGATTTTATTTGACCGGTCTAATAGTTTATTGTAAAGTATATATATATATATATATATATATATTTATATGTAATAAAAAATATAGAATATATGAAATTATTTATTTGTTTTTATTGAACTTTGAGCCATATCATACTATTTATAGCGCAAGAGGAGATTAGTTCAGTGTTCCAGTGTTACCGGAGACTTTAAAGTGCCGGTTCTTTTTTACTTGATTTACCCCAAGTCAAGCTCTCTCCTGCAGCTTAAGTATACATTAATTGCAGTATTATTTGTACATAATTTTTAATACCAGTAATTTGATCACCAGAATATGGTGATGATGTATTAGCGCCTGGTTATATTCTTTTGTATTTTTTTTACTTTATCAGTTCACCAGGCTTAATAGATCTGCCCCAATGTTTCAAAATGGAATGCATCAAGAGAACGGTGTTGGTATTGTAAAAATACACACAGCTCCTGGTATTTCCTGGTGGTCTCCCATCCAAGTACTAAAACCAGGACCAACACTGCTCAGCTTCCATGATCAGGAGAGATTGGGCAAATCCAGTGTGCTGTGGCTGTAGATGAGCTCGTGGTTTCTGTTAGAGCTCTTCTACTTCTAACTTCTGGTACATAAAAGAATATGTGTAAAAATTAAATGTACAGTACCAAGAAAAGGGTGTTGGTAGTTTAAAAACACCTAAATAATCTGATAATACATGGATGGGAGACTGCTTGGTAGTAACAAAGTCCAATACTGCTTTGCTTCAAAGATCAAATGAGATTGGGCATATCCAGTGTGGTGTGGCTTTAGATAAGCTTTGTGGTTTCTGTTAGAGCTCTTCTACTTCTAACTACTGGTACATTAATGAATATGTATAAGGTTGTAGTTTATCCAATATCCCTTTACTACCTTACCTTCCCCCCCCCTCCCCTCCGCTCCTTATAGCTTCCTTTGTTCTCTCCTCCTCGTGTGTGCGTTATTTGTTTTCTCATACGTCCTAGAGGATGCTGGGATCACATTAAGAACCATGGGGTATAGACGGGATCCGCAGGAGACATGGGCACTTTAAGACTTTCAAAGGGTGTGAACTAGAGATGAGCGGGTTCGGTTCCTCTGAATCCGAACCCGCCCGAACTTCAGGTTTTTTACACGGGTCCGAGCAGGCTCGGATCTTCCCGCCTTGCTCGGCTAACCCGAGCGCGCCCGAACGTCATCATCACGCTGTCGGATTCTCGCGAGGCTCGGATTCTATCGCGAGACTCGGATTCTATATAAGGAGCGGCGCGTCGCCGCCATTTTCACACGTGCATTGAGAGTCATAGGGAGAGGACGTGGCTGGCGTCCTCTCCGTTTAGAGAAGAGAGAGACACAGTATTTTGGGGAGCATTATTAGGAGGAGTACTACTATACTGTATACTACTATATACTACTTGCTGAAGTGATATTTATAGATTAGATAATAGATAGTGTAACTGTAAGTGTATTATCTGACTTGTGGGGGAGACACTGACAGTGGGGAGCAGTTAGAGTCTGAGAGCAGGACTCAGGAGTACATATAACGTACAGTGCACACTTTTGCTGCCAGAGTCAGTGCCACACTGCCATTGTTGTGACCACACTGACCACCAGTATAATATATTTTGTGATTGTCTGCTTAGGCCTCGGAGTACTAGTTGCAAGTTGCAACGTGACCTGAAGTGACCACTAGTTTAATAATCAATCACCACCAGATATATATATATATATATATATATATATATATATATATAATTGTATATAATATATATATATATATATATATAATATTGTATACCACCTACCCGTGGTTTTTTTTTTTCATTCTTCTTTATACATACTACTATAGTAGCTTACTGTAGCAGTCTGCGGTGCTGTGCTGACCTGACAGTGTCCAGCAGGTCCGTCATCAGTCATTACATAATAAATATATATAGTACCTGTCCGGCTGCAGTACTAGTGATATTATATTGATTTCATCTCATTATCAATAATTTATCATCCAGTCTAGACTCTATATTAGCAGCAGACACAGTACGTTAGTCCACGGCTGTAGCTACCTCTGTGTCGGCACTCGGCAGTCCAATCCATAACCACCTACCCGTGGTTTTTTTTTTTTTCTTTCTTCTTTGTACATACTACTATAGAGTATAGTAGCTTACTGTAGCAGTCTGCGGTGCTGCTGAGCTGACAGTGTCCAGCAGGTCCGTCATCAGTCATCATTACCTAATAAATATATTATCTACCTGTCCGGCTGCAGTACTAGTGATATTATATATACATACATATATATATTGATTTCATCTCATTATCAATCATCCAGTCTATATTAGCAGCAGACACAGTACGTTAGTCCACGGCTGTAGCTACCTCTGTGTCGGCACTCGGCAGTCCATCCATAATTGTATACCACCTACCCGTGGTTTTTTTTTTCTTTCTTCTTTGTACATACTACTATAGTATAGTAGCTTACTGTAGCAGTCTGCGGTGCTGCTGAGCCGACAGTGTCCAGCAGGTCCGTCATCAGTCATCATTACCTAATAAATATATTATCTACCTGTCCGGCTGCAGTACTAGTGATATTATATATACATACATATATATATTGATTTCATCTCATTATCAATCATCCAGTCTATATTAGCAGCAGACACAGTACGTTAGTCCACGGCTGTAGCTACCTCTGTGTCGGCACTCGGCAGTCCATCCATAATTGTATACCACCTACCCGTGTTTTTTTTTTTTTCTTTCTTCTTTGTACATACTACTATAGTATAGTAGCTTACTGTAGCAGTCTGCGGTGCTGCTGAGCTGACAGTGTCCAGCAGGTCCGTCATCAGTCATCATTACCTAATAAATATATTATCTACCTGTCCGGCTGCAGTACTAGTGATATTATATATACATACATATATATATTGATTTCATCTCATTATCAATCATCCAGTCTATATTAGCAGCAGACACAGTACGTTAGTCCACGGCTGTAGCTACCTCTGTGTCGGCACTCGGCAGTCCATCCATAAGTATACTAGTATCCATCCATCTCCATTGTTTACCTGAGGTGCCTTTTAGTTGTGCCTATTAAAATATGGAGAACAAAAATGTTGAGGTTCCAAAATTAGGGAAAGATCAAGATCCACTTCCACCTCGTGCTGAAGCTGCTGCCACTAGTCATGGCCGAGACGATGAAATGCCAGCAACGTCGTCTGCCAAGGCCGATGCCTAATGTCATAGTACAGAGCATGTCAAATCCAATACACCAAATATCAGTAAAAAAAGGACTCCAAAACCTAAAATAAAATTGTCGGAGGAGAAGCGTAAACTTGCCAATATGCCATTTACCACACGGAGTGGCAAGGAACGGCTGAGGCCCTGGCCTATGTTCATGGCTAGTGGTTCAGCTTCACATGAGGATGGAAGCACTCAGCCTCTCGCTAGAAAACTGAAAAGACTCAAGCTGGCAAAAGCACCGCAAAGAACTGTGCGTTCTTCAAAATCCCAAATCCACAAGGAGAGTCCAATTGTGTCGGTTGCGATGCCTGACCTTCCCAACACTGGACATGAAGAGCATGCGCCTTCCACCATTTGCACGCCCCCTGCAAGTGCTGGAAGGAGCACCCGCAGTCCAGTTCCTGATAGTCAGATTGAAGATGTCAGTGTTGAAGTACACCAGGATGAGGAGGATATGGGTGTTGCTGGCGCTGGGGAGGAAATTGACCAGGAGGATTCTGATGGTGAGGTGGTTTGTTTAAGTCAGGCACCCGAGGAGACACCTGTTGTCCGTGGGAGGAATATGGCCGTTGACATGCCTGGTGAAAATACCAAAAAAATCAGCTCTTCAGTGTGGAGGTATTTCAACAGAAAAGCGGACAACAGGTGTCAAGCCGTGTGTTGCCTTTGTCAAGCTGTAATAAGTAGGGGTAAGGACGTTAACCACCTCGGAACATCCTCCCTTATACGTCACCTGCAGCGCATTCATAATAAGTCAGTGACAAGTTCAAAAACTTTGGGTGACAGCGGAAGCAGTCCACTGACCAGTAAATCCCTTCCTCTTGTAACCAAGCTCACGCAAACCACCCCACCAACTCCCTCAGTGTCAATTTCCTCCTTCCCCAGGAATGCCAATAGTCCTGCAGGCCATGTCACTGGCAATTCTGACGATTCCTCTCCTGCCTGGGATTCCTCCGATGCATCCTTGCGTGTAACGCCTACTGCTGCTGGCGCTGCTGTTGTTGCTGCTGGGAGTCGATGGTCATCCCAGAGGGGAAGTCGGAAGACCACTTGTACTACTTCCAGTAAGCTATTGACTGTCCAACAGTCCTTTGCTAGGAAGATGAAATATCACAGCAGTCATCCTGCTGCAAAGCGGATAACTGAGGCCTTGACAACTATGTTGGAGTTAGACGTGCGTCCGGTATCCGCCGTTAGTTCACAGGGAACTACACAATTTCTTGAGGTAGTGTGCC